>NW_008630415.1:119748-157137 GCF_000691845.1 Merops nubicus
GTACCGTCTAAAAAAAAAAAAAAACACTCTTTTTTTTTTTCCCAGATGGTCTTTACTTCTTTGCCACCTGAGCAATATTATGGGCTGCTTGCTAGATCTCACATTATGCATTAAGACTCCTAAGGAGTTCCACAAGATGGAAGTTGCAGGAGGAGTGAAGGAAAGAGCCCTCTTTCTGTTGCCAGTGATTTCTTCCCATCTAATAATGACCTCTTCACTTAGTCTAGGGAGTTGAGAGGTTGTAGAAAGATGCAGTACTGGAAAAATACCAAGAATGTAAGTTTCAATTTATGGATTAAAATTAAGAACAAAGTAAAACATTATCAAAAGTGGAAATGCTGATTTAGAAACCCAGTCCTCATAATGGTACTGGGAATTGCTCTCTAACCTTTTTTTGCTCTTTTTACAATCTTCACATTAAGAAGATTTTGAACAGCCCTAATTCCTGTAACTGCTTTCACTTAGTCCAGGAAAAGAAGACAGGTGAGAACTGAATCTATGAGCTAGGAGTAACCTTTAAACATCTGTTACCAGTAGCAGGTATACTCTGACTCATGCAATTACAAAAAGATATGGATGATACAGTTCTGAAAATAATACTGTACCTATGAACAGCTCTGGGAGTTTATGGCATAATTAAATTTAGTGATTAAAGTTTTTAATGCAAAACATGCTGTTATGAATGGCTGAGCAATGCATATATTCCAAAGCACAGCTACCAGTTTATCCCATGGCATTTGACACAAGAGATTTCCATTTTAAATGTGCAATTTGTTATTTAAAGACAAAGCAGAAGGGGTTATCTATTATTATTGAATTGGATGGGTTTTCACAGTTTTAAGATAAATGAGGAAAAAAAAATACACAAAACGATATGTAAATGAAATAGTCAAGCAGTGCTTAAGGGCTGTGTGTTATCAAATCTGCCCCTACCATTATCAGTGTTTGCAAGTAACTAAAGGATTTGAACATAGAGAAGCATGGGAAATTCATTAGAGAAGGCATCTGAAGAAATTGGAAGATATTAAACAAAGAAGGTTTCAGAAAGAAAATCAGGAAAAGATTCCTAATGATGAAATTTTCCCAACTGAGGAGTAATTTCCCAGAGGAACATCTCTAATCTCTTTTGTTCCAATGATTTGAAAGTGAACTTGAACAAAGTCCAGGCAGTTTTCTATGAGGATATAAATGGTCTTTTACACTGTATTTCTATTATTCTGTATTACTGCTTCCATTACCCTATGCTCCACAATTACTGCCCGTTGCCAGCGAGAAATCAACCTAGCAAGAGAGAAAGAATCCAGATGCAAGAATGAGCAATTATCTCTTTCCTTAATGTTTTGTCTGCTCTACAGTATATTTATTTTTAATGGTTTAGCGACAGAAGCACAGTGGCTGGAATTGTCCATCTTTCACAACTTAAGAATTGTGCATTCAGTTAGAAGCTGAGAAACTCCCAGGAGGATGACAGGAACACACCTCACCTCAGTTTAAAGAGGCTATTCCCGGGCAGCATGTCCTTCTGTTTGTGGTGGGACACAGCAGACTGCAGCTCCAGTCCCTGCCCTCCCCATCCCTAAACCCTGACAATGTTTGGATTAGTGTGCACCTGGGATCCCATCGGGAGTACAGTCATGGGTCCCACCTTGAAAATACTCAGGTTTGAAGTAGGAGAGGATCTGAGATGGCTCCTTGCTCATGGATATCCCACAGCTTTCATAGTTCAGAAGTTCCACTTCCCTAAACCACCAAAGATATATAAACCACCCTTGGCCACAGCATCTCCTGCTTCTCTGTCCCTGGGGTGAATAGGGAGAGGTGCTCCTCTCAGCACCCAAAGTCTGCTGCAGGGTAAATCCACAGGCATGCAGGTAACCACAGTGCCCAGGAGGGGGATGTTGGACTCTTGTCTGTTGACAAGACCTCAGCAGTGGCCTACACCTGGGAGAGCCCCGTTGTTGGGGTTTCCTGGGGGTGTCTGTCTGGGCAGGGGCACTGCAAGGGGGCTCTGCTGGGGATACATGGGGAAGGTCTGGGGTCTGGCCAGAGAGAGGGGAGGCAGGATGGAGAAATGGTCCTGGACTGCCTGTGGGAGGGTTTGACAAGGTAGGGGTGCACAGGGGCTGGGGAGAGGCAGCAGAGAGGTCTCCTGTAGTATAGGATGGCTGCCCCAGTGACACAGGGACTGATCCAGCCCTGCACCCAGACACGGGAGCTACACAGCTGACACCACATTTCGTCCAAAGTGCCTGGCATCCCATGGCAGCACTTGAAGAGGAACACAACTCACTCCCTTCCGGCCTCAGACAGGCAAGCTGCTTGCAGGGGAGCACCATTTGCATGGTTTGTCCTCATCTTAAAAAAATAAAAACAGCCCTTTCTCTCCTCCTCCTCCTTGTCTGCATTCAGTAGTTCCCTTTACCTACCCCTCCTGCAGCAAAATCTGCAGGCATCTGAGGAACCACACTGGACACCACAGCCAACAACAGGACTTGCTATCTTGCTTTCTTGGACACCTACCACTAACTGTCCCTAACTGTAAGCTAGAGTTGCTATTTCCAGGAGGTCTAACAGCATAAGAAGGTACATGTAGTTGTACTTAGTGAGACCAACATATTTAGCCTTGTAGCTTGTCTTGTGTGTAATTACCAATAAGCATATATAAAGGTGTTTTTCCAAAATAATTTCCCGGTGTGTCCAATAGTCTTTCCAGAGGATTCTTTTCGCAGCCAGAGAGGACTTCATATGTTTAATAAGCTTTAGGCTTTTCGACCTAGAATTTTCCTAAGCCCTTTCTGATTGCCTGTACACCCATATCCGTGTTCTCACCCCACACCAAGTGCCAGGAAGTTCAGCAGAAAATCAATACATCTCCTTCTATATCCAGTCAGTTTGATCCATCTATGATAGATACCTCAAATGTGTAATTTCTGAATGTCATCTCTGACTGTCTGTATGCAAATCATACCTAGATTTTGGGCAGTGAAATATACATCTTTTAGGAAATGGACTAAACCCATCCTATCACTTCACTTTAACCAGATCACAAAGTCATTGATATATGTTAGTTACTTGTAACCCCCACTTGCCTGGGTATTGGGGCTCACAGCCTGTGGCTTAGGCATGGAAGTCTCTGTGTCCTGTCATTTCTCCTGAAAGCTATCCATGGCCCCATGGTGTTGTATAAAACAAATAAAAGAAGACTCCAGATGGAAATAAAAATAATACATTTAACTTCTTTATGTGTTCAGAAAGCTCAGTTATTGTGGTATCCCTGTTTGGCTGCTAATGTGCTTATTGTGAAGTAACATACAAAACTGTTCAGACATTTACATTTACCTTTGATGACATACCTGTGATTTATGGGAATAAAAGGAAACTTTTATTACTGCACAGTGGAAATGAGCCCATTACATAGTGCTAAAAGCAGTGGAGTACTCAGGGAAGCTTTGGTGATGCTTTCTGGCCATCACCGAGATTTGCAGGTGTACCTGCCCACCTCCACACTGGAGAGGCTTTGGGTTCCTTTTTGGAGCACAGAAGTAACTTATTTGTGCTGTCACCATCTGTCACATATCTGTGCTGCACAAAAGCACAGTGGAGCCACACAGACCATCCTCTATACCTTTAGATCTCTTCAGTACAGGCCCAGGAAGTACACACCACCTCTTGGTACTGCTCTGGCTTATGCCACGCCACAGCCTACCCTACATAAGGGTGGCTACAGGCCCCTTCCTCCTCGTTTTTCTTTTCCTGGACTTGGTCTCATCATTCTGCCTCCTCTATCAAAACAAAGATCCAGCGCCAAGGGACCACCTTACAGCCATCCCCATACTTGAAAAGTGTGCTAAGCAGATCAGAGGTTGGGGACAGAGACCAGACACTCATTCCTCTACCTCTGCTCCATATTCTGCACTGAAAGAAACAAGAGTTTCCTCCTTACCTGGCTGCTTCGTCCATCTTACTCTGAGAGTAGACCCAGAAGTGGCTTTGGCTCTGTCTAATTCCCCTCCCATTAGTTATGAGCTTTCAGAGAGAAAGCTTTCTCTGAGCTTTCGTGGTAGCAACACATGCCCCATCATAACCTGCCCGACCTGTTCGGACCATGAAGAGGGTACAGACGCCCCTCTACAGGCAGATGAAGGGGGTTTGCCTCTCTGTGCTGTGGTTAGGAACTTGCCAGCACTGTACACGCAGAGCCCATGGGCACAGCTGGTGCAGGCTCTACTGCGGGGCTCAGGTCACTGCTGCTGGCTTTGGACTGGACCCAGAGCGGGGAAACAACCACCACCAGCTGTAGAACTCTGGAATGATTTTGCAGCCAAAGGCTCCAGCTGCCCTTCCTTGAGTGGCAGATTGGAATGAGGAGACCAGCACGGGCTGGTAGGACTCCAAATGTCTCCTTACCTCTGGCAACACAAAGAGTTGAGGAAAAAGCCTCACAACATGAAGAGCTACACACTAGAATAGCAACAACAACTGGTGCAGTCCTCCCTCATCCCTCCTGGTGCCTATTGGCACTTGATGCATCCCACTGGATCCAGGACCAGTCTGGCAGAAGCAATCAGGTCAGCAGCAGGGTTGCTGGCCCTTCTGCATCTGGAAAACCTCTATGCAATTAACTCCTGGGCAGATGCAGCTTCATGATTTGCTCTACCACAGGCTGAGATTTGTGTCTTGGTATATGGATGCTTTTCACTGTTGCTGCATAATAACTCTAGGAGAAGGTTACTTTCTTTAAGCACCTATAAAATACTGCAAATCATGAGTCAGCCTTTCAAATGAGATGCCTGGAGTACCACAGATAAGATTTTGAGTATGCTGTCATGGCCATCCAGTGACATGTATTTAAAGGTGCCTGTGGGTGGGATGTTGTCCTGCCACTGACTTTTGAAAACAAACTCTAGGCAGCAAATGTGGTGCACATAAATACTTCTCTTTGGTGACACATGGTCCAATGGCCTTCTAGGGACTTTGCAAGCACAGCACTTGGCTTAGTTCTGCATACGTTCACCCAAAGGTAATCACATAGCATTTCAGATGGAAGGAGACCCTTTTCTACTCCAAGGGTAAGCATATCCTTCAGCTTTGTGTTGCCTAGACAGTAAAAACCTCTCCATGGACCAAGGAAAAGGACTGATTTAGGGATGACCAGAGATTTTGCTTCATAAAGGTTGCCAGAATCCTTCAGCCTTCTTTATTTGTTTATGAAACCAAATAATTACACATACAAGCAAACAGCCAGGAACTGCAGCAGACGTCACTGACCTAAAAGTAACCGGCATATGGACAGGACTGGGGGACACATTCTGCCAGATTAGTGTGCCAGCTTGGTGCTGTGAAAAATCTTCTGCATAATTTTTTGTTTGTAAATAATTACAAATATTTTCCACAGATGGTGTTTACATGGCTGCCTAAAACATTGGGTATTAACATAGTTTCAAGTTTAAAAACAATTATGGCAAAACCTAGTGATTTCAAGGTAGAGATCTCTAGACAATAAACCAAAGCCAAACTCTATGAATTATTAATTCAAATAGATTTGTATGGGACTTTTTTTTTTTCAACAGGATTTTGAGGTGGTCAGTAGTTTACAAGGTCAAATTATACTTGCATAAGATTAAAATTATTTACTACCAAAGTTAGTGGTTCTTATTCCATGGACACAAGTGGGATAGGAATTGTGTCTGCAGTGTTACATAAATAGTTAAACTACACAATCCACACTCTTATTTAGCCTTTAGCTAGTATTTCTACAGAAACCTGGAAGGGAAAAATGCTTGTTATTTCCAAGCTGTGAGCAGAAGGAGGAATATTTACAGAACAAATATTCTTAAATGTTGATTTGTAGACTGTATGAATACCAATTCCATTTTAACATAAGCTTTTTATATCTCATTTGACTGATTTAACACATCTCAAAAATAATGAATACACAGTTATGTCTACACACACAAAATAAACAGTGCATGCAGAATAGCTATGTAATGTGAACCTTTTTTATTAAAGGAAACATTTGCTTATCTTCTAGAAAAAAAGCTTAAAAGCCCCAAAAGTTATTTCACTCTTTAAAAAGTCCATGTAATAAAAATCATCGCAGTGCACGACTACAGATTTATTCTAATGTAGTTTCAAGTTTTGAAGCAGTCAGTAAAAATATACATTTCAGATTATTAGATTAGTTGTGGCAAAGCAACTGTTTTTCATCTGATTACAGGATAGGAGCAAGAGTGGGCTTTGTTACAGGCAAAACCCCTCACATTTTAAGCAGGTAGTCTCAACAGTCTCATGACACAGACTGCAGATGACCGAGCTGGAAATGTCTTCAGGAGGTAATACAGGTCATCCTCCAGTTCTAAGCAAATGAATACTAATTTTGGATTACAACAGACAAGGATTTTCAAGAATTTGACTTTAAAAAGAGGAGCAAAAGCAGCTGATAATACTCAGAAGAGAGAATACTCAAAGTCAAGTTTCTATAGCACCCTGGCATGAATCAAGGACTTCTAGGTTGTCCAGGAGGAAACATACCTTCTTGTGAAGACCAGCATGCAGCAAAATGACCTGACTCATGCTCTGGCCAGCCACAAGAAGTTCAGAGACACACCAGACAAGTTACCTCCTCACAGATGTGCGTTGCTGTCCCTCATTAGCAGCTGGGCATTTTTCACAAAGCAGCTGCTGTTGGGGCCATATTGCCTGCAGGAAAACCATCATTCCCAACAACTGGCTGTAAGGATGTCAAAAGACATGGCCATTAAAGGGAAATAACAGAAGCATGTTGTAGGCGTTTGTGTAAAAGTACATTCACCCCTCACCAATTATGTTTCCATTTGGGGGACTTCATTTTTTGTTTTTTTCCTGCCTCCTTTGAAGTCATCTGGAAAACAGAAAAAAAATACATAGGTAGCCATACCTTGTATGCAATAAGCTATAGGTAATGTGAGAATTTTCTGTGCACAAAATGACCCAACAGCCAGAGACCAAAATAAGCTGAGCTCCATCTGGGCCAGGCAGTACCACTCTGCATCGCAGGAACCTTGCCAGGTGAAACCTAAAGCAAATGAATAGCACAGTCCAGAAAGGGGAAAGGGTCTTCTTCAATGCACTGCTCCACTTTCCTGTCATATTTGGTCTTAGTGCAGGCTAAGAACAATGTTCCAGGGACGACCTTCACTTGCACTCAGCTACTTTGCAAATGAACTGACTATTTAAATTCAATAAGCTGTAGTTACCCAGAGCTCAATACAGTGCAAGGAACTGATAAAACCTCAGAAAAATATGCAATTATAATCTAGAATTAAACAGTGAACTCTAGATACAGAAATAAGAAAGGAGTAACTGAGATATTTATTCACTTTAAGGAGATATTCTGAAGACAGCAGCTGTTCATCTAAAGACATTAAGGCCACAATGTCTTTTAATTCCTAAAAATATTAACTAAGGAACTTGAATGTCTGAATATCAATTGAGCAATTTGCATGTAGTCAGCTGTGAAGTCATCGGTGCTGCTAAGTCAGTCTGCTGAGGAGCCCAGTGTTTGAAAAGGTCATTGATTGCTGTCTGGTGAGGGACAAGACTTTTTGACCCAAGAGGTCCTATGCATCTCTCCTTCATGAGGCCTGGTTATGTTTTCTATCACATTTATTCTCCTCCTACTCTATATCTTCGCCTTAAGAGACACAGTGCACTTCAAGATGGAGACACGGTGCCTGCAAGCTTCTTCAGGGAGACAAAGCATCCATTTGATGCCTATGCTAATTGCTACTCCCAGGCACCTTTTTCAGATCTGTAAAAGAAGCGAACTGATCCCAAGACACTACTGAGCATTTCACAGTCTCATGTAGTAATGAAGGAATAACAGAGAACAGCTGCTGTTTTAAAATAGAATTTCATAGCTTTGTAGGGTCAGTGGTATTTTATGGGACTTTTCATGCCTGGAGAATTTAATGCCAGCTACAGTATTGCCATATGTATTCTGTACCATTTCCAAGTTTCTTACCAATTGCTTCGTCTTTTCATGTCAGCAGTGTTTGCCCTGTATGTGCAAAAAAGAGTGCAGGGGCAGGCAGGTCTCTTGATATGTATTTAGAGGCTGAGGATATTTCTATTGTAATTATGTGATTTGAGTTATTCAGCTTAATAAAGATATCCCTGATATGCAACCATGCTCTGCAGCCACACTTGTGGATGGCAGTGTAAACATATTGCAGCCATTGTCCTGATCATTTGTATTAGTAAGAGAAAAAAAAATAGACTTTGAGAGCAAAGGGAGAATCAGCACACAGGGCAATTACTTTTTTGATACGTGGGCCTGATTCCCACTGAATTAACTTCACCACTGCCCAAGCTTTGCTATACTGCCAGACATATAAAGTGACCTCATTGATAGCAAAGATTTTAATTTCTATTGAATTACCGCAATTTCTTGAGCTCACCTTGCACACAGTGGTTTGAGGCAAAAAATGCAGTTTTGCGAACACCTGTCAAGTTGGGGGGGTTAGAAGCACAATCTGGGGGGCTTCCTCCATCTGTGTCTCCCCACCTCTCTGAGAAGGCTCTGCATCAATCCCTACCATGTCTCAGAATTGGTGCCCTAGTGCAATGTTTTTGAGAGATAAGGATACCAAGGCTGATTTTAGGGAAGAGAGGAAAAAAAAACATCCATGAATTCACAATGCTGTGAAAACCAGTGTCACATTTCAGCTCTGATTCAAAGATGTGGCTGATCCTGAGTCCCTGTACATGGGTAGCTGCACCACACTGATCATAGTGGTCTCTAATAGCAATCCACAAGCTAAAATTTTGGTGGGTCAAAGCCTTGGGATGTCAGGCCAATGTTTAGAGTAGTACCTGAGCAAATGCTTAGCATTAATCACACACATTATTAGTCTTTATCAATTAAATCAGTTAAAGCTGAACTTATAATGAAGTTCAGAGTTTGAAACAGACCTAAAATTAATAGAGAAATGAGGTTAAGAGAAGAACATTCATGTATTGATATTATTCTCCTGGTGCCTGGAATCTTTTTGCTGTTTCAAAATGCAGTTGCCTCAAGGGTGGATTACCCTGACATATTTTTCCAGCAGTATCACATGACAGTTGCTAGCAGGGAAAGCAGAGAAAAAAAAAAAACTAAAAGGAATTGCAAAATATTGGAGACTGGACTTAGAGGAGAGGGTTGATTTGCCCATACTGCTGATACCCAGCAATTCTAGAGCTGGTGACTGCATATTCCCCAGCTAGGCACAGCCCCTTGTGTTGTTACAGACTCCCCTGATGAGTTTAGCAACCTTCACTTGTTTTTGCTGAGTTAACTTAGACATTAAAAAGGGAACAGAGCAGTTATGGTTAACAAATAAAGTCGGGATTTGCCCTGTATTAGCAGATAAAAATTAGATTAACAACAGGATTTCACACACACACACACACAAATCTACTTTACATAAAGAACTGGCATTTAAGATGGCTTATTTTTTATAGCTTAGTGTAGTGTCAGCTGCACATTCAGCATAGCATTTTAGATTGCATTAACCCTGCACAGCAAGTGTAGCCTGAGGCTGCCATAACTATGAGGCATGACCAGCTATTCACTGCCTTGGACCCATCAGTTCAGTGGAGAATGTAGGACATGTTCTTCTGGCATGAAAATGACACCATTACCTTCACTACAATTAAGGTTGAGCTGGCTGTCCTCTGAGAAAACCCTGCTTTAGTGTTCATGGCAATTTAGAATCGCATCAGGCAACCGTGGTCATTGCCAGCCTAACAGAGAGTTTCATAGGTCATTTTCCCAAAGTGAAATGTCATAAAATTGAAAAGAAAAAATCCAAAGTGGCCAAAACAAGTTGTCTGTATTGGTATGTAACCCTGATATCAACATTTAGTAATAAGAGTAAATGCCACCAGCAAAAATTGGACTTTTATATGTTTCTGCTCTGGGATTGTACCAGATAACATTATCAGCAAGCCACCCACTGCTGAAAGTGGGATTAAATCTCACTACAGAAAAGGCCTTAGAGAGTCTTTCTTTAATTTGAATACAAGCCCCAGCCCCTCTCCCAAAAAAAAAAAAAAAAATTACCACCCACTGTTCCTTATTCTGTCTATAGAGAGAACATAAAAGACAGCAGTTTTTCTTCTCCTCTACAACTGTATTTTCCATACTTGACGACTGCTGTCATATCATCTCCTTCTCTTTTCTTCTCTGGAATAAAGATTCACAATTCCCTCATCTGTCTCTCTTAAGCTACATCATTCAGAAGCCTTTTGCAATTTCTGCACATCTTTCTCAAAATATAGAGCCCCAAAGTAAACACATATATTCATTCTGAACAGATGTATTTACAGGCGTGCTTTTTTATGTCCCAATCTGACGCTTAGGATTTTTTTTGGCACAGCCTAAAAATACTGTCTTGTGGTTATTTTATAAACCATGGCAAACTCTAAATCCCTTTCTGTGGCAATGGCACTTAACCTGTTTTTTCCCCACTCAGTTTTTATGCAGCAGATTAGTCCTTTCAGAATATAGAACCTCCATCTCTTTTAAGAGCTTTTCTCATATTTATCCATATAATTCCGAATTCCACTTCCAGCCTCCATGTGCTTTCACATTCTCATGTAACCTTTTCATCTAAGAATTCAATAAGTGCATGCCCCACTTCATCTTCCTGTTACCATTTTACGCATAGCTAGAACACAGCAGCCTCAGAGTCTCCAAAGATAGTGCCTCCATCCTGATAGTAAACCATTGGTACTTACAGTTTGAGTGCAATCTGCTACAGCTCAGACCTTATTGTAGCTGTTCTCATTTATATAACCTAAGGGCAAGGCCCCTGGAGAAAGCTTTCTGAAATAAATTTCTCATTTTTGTGAATCTCCACAGCAATACTATCTTATTTTAAGAGGGTAACATTGCACACAATCCAAAACAGTAGAGCCTACTGAAGTTTTGTACTTTCACCCAGTTTATGGTACTATTCTGGCCATTTCCTTGTTGGCCTTAGCCATATTGACTCCCATATTTATAGACTGGCTTAAGCACAAGGCCTTCTACTTTATAAATGAACATAATGTCTACAGGACACAACTATGACAAAGAATAGCTCATCGCTGACATGCTTATTTTATCAAACAACAATTAAATTAGTTTCATATATTGAATCAACAGCAAGCCTTGACATTCTCCCACATGGACAGCACTCATAGACCATGTAAATATATATAATTGAAATTATAACATCAGCAATGTGTTTAACTTGATATTATACCCAGAATAAAGACAATCTCTGTGACAGAAAGTGATAAACCTGAATGATAGATAGCAGACCAGATGCACTAAGAAATGTTACATGAGAATGAGATGTTTTCTGCTCACATGGTTAACAAAATCACCTCACACTCTCATTTGCCTTCTTCTCAGATAGTGCTGTGAACACAGGATGCTGCCCTAAATCCAGGTGTCACCTAGATGTCTACTGTCCATAAATCTAATTTTGGCTGGGTATGACTGAAAAGCTAGAAATGGGCTTTAGGAAGTAAACCTGCACCAATATGGGTCATAAGTTCAAGAAAACCAAAATGATCTTTAAGCTGAGAGTGTGGCTTCCAGCCTACACTGAGCAGAAATATTCCTGACTGTTTCCCAAAATAGGCTTCTCACCAAACCAGTGCGATCATTTTTATTGCTGATAAATATCCTTTAGTCTGCTGGGGTAATTTTCCATCCAGTGCTTCTTTAAGAAATTAAGGTGTTACCTGCTTTGCCACACTGACTGTAAGCCTTTTTTATGCTATGTACATTTAAAATACACTTGGCAGGTGGAACAGTGTGTTCTTCTAACATACACCTGCCTTGAGTCTCCTGAGCTGTAGTGTCCTGCTTGTAGGTAAATGACTGTCTAAGAAAATGACCCCATGCAAACATGGCAACAACTTTGCCTTGAGTAGGCCCAAATTTTTTACTGGTATTTTAAAAAGCATAAGTGGGAAAATGGCATCTTTTCTGTTTCGAAAACCAACCAAACAAAAAAGACTTTAAAATCTGTCATTCAGTATCATCCCTGCTGCATTTGGGCAGAAGCTGCTTTTCCATGCCAGGTGGCTATAAATCCTAACCAGAATTAAGAAAGGTAGTGAAGGAACAGTGTTAAGCCTTGATTCATCACTTTGATACCCACTTAATACCAGAGCTCTACAAGAACCTGCCAGGAGTTAGTGATGGGTAATATTAATACTGCAAAGTGAAAATGGGGTCTTGTACAATTAATCAGTAATTCATTCAAGTGTTGACAGAGCAGGAGGGAGTCATCAAATTTTTAATAATAAGCCTAAATTTCAAAGACATTCCATTGCTATAGTGCTAAAGCAAGCACCGATATTCCAGGTTCCCCTGGCTTATTACAGTTCCACCAGTTGATGACCAGGAAAGAATTTGGCATCACTGGTTACAGCTATGCTGGATATTCCTCCTGATGCCTGTGTTGTCCTATGGGCATACTCTCAAGGACCTGAACCAGGCCAAAAGGGCAACCCTGCCTAGTCACAGCTCAAAATTAGAGACAGTATTCCAGCACAGCATGGTTGAGCAGCCACCATGAAGCTTTTGCAGCTGCATGAGGTGCTCCAGGACATCACTGAGTGACCCCACAGGCCTATGTTGTACATCTGCTCTAGTCAGTATATTAGCTATCAAGTATTTTCTAACAGCTCAGTCCTAGGATTTGGTGTGTCACCTTGCAATCCTCTTCTCTAGAGGGATTTTTTTTTCTGAGGGAAAAGAGTTGTCTGAATTAGTTTCACAAGTCTCATTCTCATTTTCAGAAGATCTGATGTTATAAAGGTTTTACAGTATGTATTATATGAACTGTGGCAACACACAAAAATCCTAAAGGCAATATAAATTTAGGGCAAAAATAACTTAGCCCATAGCAAAGAACCAGTGTGAAATGGCCTGGTCCTTTTCTTCTGGAACTGTTTCAGGTCAGTCTCCACAGCAGCCAACACAGTGATGAGGAATGACCCTTCTTTACTCACTGCATCAATTCACGGTCACCATTTCTGTTACTTGGTTATTTTCCCCTTAGCTGTTTGTCTTTTCCAGCCCTTTAGTTCACTCCTGTGAAAGTACTGGGGCAGTCATTCCAAAAGAGAAATGGAAGGCTGTAATCAAAATGAGTGGGATGCAATTTATCTATCACATAGATTATCATCAGCGGTTTTGTGCAAAGAGTATGTAAAAGAAGAGCTTGTACTGATACACACGGGATTCCCAACTTCAAGACAATAATAATTATTAGGTTTCTACTTCACAGCTAGCAATTTGAAAGATGCAAGAATGTGCACAACTGGGATTTCCATTCTCCTTCTGAGGAAAAAAAAAAAAGAGTTCTCTTCATTTTGCTTCTAACATACTCGGTGCCCAGCACATGAGAGCAAGCCTGAAAATGTAAAAATGTTCACTTTGCTTGTTTTTAAAGCTTTGATGTTAGCAAAAGCTTGCCAACAAAAGTTTTCCTGTCCAAGCATTTTAGATGAGTGTCACTTGTGATGCTAGAAAATATTGCTTAGAAAGCTTTATAAGCCATATAAAAGATTTGACTCCTAGTGCTGCAGAATAAAGCATTTTTTAGCTTTCTGAAGGACCACATATGCCAATTTTTAACCTTCCTGAAACAAACTACTATCTATGTCCCTTCATGCCACTTTTTTGGATAAAAGATAGCTCAGGTGTGTATACGGGTGCTTGGTGTCAACAGAAATGGCTGATTTGCTTTCCCATATGCCCCTAATTAGCATTTTTCTACCCTCTTCCTATCAGAAAAATGCAACCAAGTGACAGGAATGCTCATAAGCAAAACTGTGGCTCATACATACACACACACACACACACATACACACACGTATATTTATAGATATGTATACACACATAGATATTTATTGCCAGGAATTGCTGAATCAGTACTCAATGGAGGTGTGGCTGCTGAAGCTCCATGCCCCCAAGCCCAGCCAGTGTGTAATCCCGCAGGCACATACACTTTTACAACCCATATGTGTATACATATATACCACCAGCCACATAGCACAGCAGAGACACACTCAGCAGCAACGGCCTTATGCTGTTCCCTGCTCTGATTGCTCAGGGTGAAGGTCTGTTAGCAGGAAAAACGTAAAAATGTACGATGTGGATCCATCCAGCACCTGGACTTTGTCACTCTGCCTAGTAGCTACCCCTGGATCCCATGATCCACAATCACAGACAGATATATGGAGTGCCATTGATGGCACTACAGACACATGGACACTCTGGCCCCTATTCTGAGTGATGGCTGGCAGTGAGACCCCCATGTACACACATGCACACAGTATACACAGTCTCTCAATAAAGAAAATAGCTAGAAAGAGAGGTTAATGAGAAGTCAGGTCAGGCTGTGATGACCAGGTGCAGGGCACAGCCAGGCAAGTGTGTTGACTAGACACTGCTCACACACAAGCAGTTCCTTTTCATAGAATCATAGAATCACTATGGTTGGAAGGGACCTCTAGGACTATCAAGTCCAACCTTCATCCCAATATTTCCCTAACCACTAGATCATAGCCTCAAGTTCTACATCTACTTGTTTTTTTGAACACCTCCAGGGATGGTGACTCCACCACTTCCCTGGGCAGCCCCTTTCAGTGCCTAAACACTCTCTTGATGAAGAAATTCTTCCTAATATCCCATTGAAACCTCCCCTGGAGCAACTTGAGGCCATTTCCTCTCATCCTATCATTAATAATCTGGGAGAAGAGACCAACACCAGCCTCACTACAACCTCCTTTCAGGTAGCTGTAGAGAGCAATAAGGTCACCTCTCAGTCTCCTATTCTCAAGACTAAACAATCTCTTTTATCCCCTTTCCCTTTATTGTTGTGGATGCATTCCTCCCCAAACCACCTTGATCCTTTCTGTTCCTCACTTTGGGTTCCTCCCCTGAATATCCCATAAAAAGTCTCATACAATCCCAAAGTGTTCTTCCCCAGTATCTCACACTGTCTCATACCCTCCTTGTAGACAGTGAGCCCCTCAGACTGAAAAGTGCTCTGGAGAGCCTCCCCCCTTTGGTGTCCCCAGCCCCTAGGGCTGAGAGTCCCCTGTGACAGCATCCTGGGGAGATGCTTGTGTCTCTCAGTGGGTTACTGGGACCGCCCCCTGGCACTGTGCCCAATGACACTCTAACATGGCGCACATCTATAGGTTTATCCGATCTTCATATAGGCTGCTGCCTCCAGTCATATCACACGCAGCGCAGGAAGAGCAGTCAAGATCTTTCTAGTATCAGGAGAGCTGGGTAAAATTTGCAGTGAGGAAAGTCAGCACTCTCTGATTCTGCTCCCCACCTTCAGGAGCTTACCTGAACCAGATCTCTAAATTTAAGAGTTTTCAAGTGCTTCTGTGACAGTAAATAAATCTAAGTAATGGTAAACTCACCTTCTCTTTGCTTACCTTCGTGATGTGCTTAACTTTTTTTTAAATAAACTTCTATGTTAATTAACAAAATGACCTTGGCTAGGTCGCTTAATCTTCCTGTGACTCTCTTCTCTCTTTTGTACAATTAAGACAATAAAACAATGCACCCACGCAAGTATAGGGAAGCTTAATTAACTAGTGTGAGCAGAACTCTCTGAGGTTCTGCAAAGGAGAGCAATGTAAGCATAGAAAATTAATGTTAGGATGAATATTAGACAGTAATCTGACACAGTGTCTGTAAGTGAACAATTGGAAAAAAACTTCACCTCAGAACATATTTTTCGATGCACTGAAATAAGTTTTGCAGCAGTGCCTTCAGATTCAGTGTTCAGTGGCCAGAAGCATAAAGGAAGGGAGCAGCTTGTAGTCCCAGGTTAATTACTCAAGCCTATAGAATTGTTTACATTTGGACTTGATGATCTTAAGGTTCTTTTCCAACTTAAATGGTTTGCAGAAAAGAGGTTTCAGCCAGTTAAATACCTATGTCATGTATTCCCACCTACAGCCATCTACATCTTCACAGTCTTCTCAACACTGCCATTAGAATTGCAGGTACAAACTGTCCCTGAAATCTGTTCAAAATGTAGCATCAAGATTTCTGGGAAGTTATTTGAACCCAGTTTCTTTTATGAATCTGTTCAAGGTTCATCTGGTGATCTAGGGGTGCTTGCCAGATTTCCATTTCAGCAGTATCTATACCACAGCTTCTGACAATGCGTTTTGTTTTCAGGTTCCATTCTCAATAAAACCTTGGGTGAAGCTCAGAACATGTGGATATTAGGAAAGAAATTAAAGACATTGTCTATACCAACTATAGGAAGGAGACACTGTAAAATGCCACATAATAACAGCAGAAACTGTGGAATTTCCATGCTTTAAAACAAGTTTGGTTTGTAGTTTACATGATATTTTAAATTATTTTACCATAAGAATCTCAGCTGTGTAGCTGAATAACTACCTCAGTCATGACAAAAAATCATAATAATGAAGCCACAAAGTTCTGTTTTCCAGTACAAGACATAGCAGATGCCAGGTTTCCTAGTGATGTCATGGTCCTTAGAAGCCAGGTGATGCACAGTTAATTTTTAGACAGTTACCAGGCAACAGTTGGAACTAACAGAAGGCCATGAACAACTCCTTAATTTTCTTTCCTGAATCTGAGTTCCTAGATTTATATTTCAACTATTTTTCCATCAGAGGTTTTAGCCAAAGAAAAAGGATCATATAGTATATTGGTTAGATTAGCTAAGTTATTTTCTTTAGCAGGTCTAAGTATTCAATAAGTCTATTACTTTGTAAATATAATAAAAAATTGCTCTTTCAATTTTCCGTTTGTTGAGATCTAAGAAATTCTACATGCAAAGAAAAAAGTTAAACAAAAATCTCCCAGCCATTCTGTGGTATTGCAAAAAAATATAAGCTTGTGATTTTGCTTTTTGTTTAGATTTTCTTTTATCTGTCATTTTTGTTTTGACATGTTTCCCAAACTCCTGTTACCAATGATTCTAATCATTATCATTAAATTTTGAATGATGGTTTAATGAACAACGGAACATTCAGCTATACTACAATTTTTTTCTATTTGTCTCCCTTGCTTTTACCAATATATCAACTGAGCTTGATATGCTTAGGAAAGAGAGAAACGTTTGCCTGCAATAGGAGGGACCTTGAAGATCAGGATGTGTTTTCCTCTATTACTGTTCTGTGGTAACATGCCAATAATCACTCTACCTTCACACCCCAAGTTACCCCAAACCTGAGCTCAACAAGAAAAAAACAAATAGGAATAAATGGAGGTTTCCTTTCATTTTTAGCATTTCATGTAATCTAATCACTCTCGTACTTTTTGTATATACTTATCATCGCAATACCCCTCTCACAGCACAGGCAACAACTACAGCTTCTCATCTCATATATCCACCTGTGTGGTCTCATCGCTAAGAATAACTGAGTTAAACCATTAACACAAAAAATGTGAGCCCTGTGTTTCAGATGTAAGATGTGAAAATCCACATCACTTTTTCCCCTGTGAGGAAAATGGAAGATAGGGGCAAGGAAAGACTCTAATTTCCCTACTTCACATACTGTACATTACCGCACTGTAATGTGTCATCGTCTGCAGGCCATAAGGAACCTGAGTTTATTTTTACTATTATTGCTGACTGTTACTAGCTTCTACACAGAAGTTATGCTGTTCAGTTATAGACCCATTGTGCTCAGCACTCCAGGAACATGAAAAAAACTGTATTGTAAACTTGGGGGGTCAAGTCACAGGAAAGGAGTTTGAGAGCCTCCACCTACCTCCTAGAGGTTCTTTTGAATATTTCTGGCATTACTATGATTGTCAAGTATAACAATGAGTGTGTTGCTTGAAAAGCTTAAGGGGCATTTCTAGCCTCTTACCCCAGCCATATTTCCGCCCATATGCCAACACAGTGGGTCAAACCAGGGAACTGATCTGGTTGAAAACCCAGAAAAATCCAAAGGAGCTGATGGCTCAGTCACATCAAAGGGACGATGAAACTGGTTGCTCAGGTTCAACACTTCTGCACTGCACTTTGGAAGAGAAATTCCATTTATGTTAAGAGTCTTTATACCTCTGACATTACCCTTTAAAGGAACACAAAACTAATTTGCAGTCCCCTAAAATCTGCAGTCTTAGTATAAGTGGCTGTGGAGATCTCAAGTCTTCCTCCTAAATGTGGGTCCCCACCCCTTATTATCTACAAGTGTGAGATGATGCCATCAGTGTTCCCTCCCCTCAAAAGCTATGCAATATCTACACCTATATTCAGGCGGTCCAGACTTCAGATATTCAGGAACCAGAATGAGAAATAACTTTAAAACCCCACCAGGCTGGCAGGAAGCTGCACTGACCCCAGAACTACAAAAGGGAAGTCTTATAGCTGTGTTGATCAGCTCTGACAAGAACCTGTAACGCTTTACCCTTCAAATTGGTTTCAGTTCCCCAGAGACATTTTTGTCAAAGCCGAGTGCCACTTGCAAATAGAGACTATTGCACTGTCCTTGAAAAAGTCACATAAAAGTACACCTGAAATTTTTATGAAGCCCTGCAGTTTACTCATATTAATTACTCTGGAATCTATACATGACATTGGAATGAGCAAGAGTGATGATACATGATCAGTGATTAATAAACTGCTCACCCATGAAAGAACCCCTGTTCTGGTATAGCAGGAAAAGAGGGCATAGGCTTGATGAGCAGGTGATAGTTCTTTCAGGCCTATTTCTGCTATTTCATTGCTAAGCTCCTCTATCACATATGGAAAATTCATGCATACGGAAGAGATCTATGAACACTTGTCCTCATTACAGCTGTCCTTTAAAACAGTTTTTAAAAATGCCTGAGACAAATTCCTTTGTTTACCATTTGGATTTTAAATTTGCCAGTAAAAATACCATAATCTTACAGCTTGTCTTCATAAATATGCTCATTTTATGACCATCTAGAACAGTATTTTCATTAACACTGTACTGAAATGCAGTGATTCAAATTCTTGTCCTTTAGCATTAGTTTTCCTGTAAAAATGATCTAAAAATCACCTTCAGCATGTGTCCTCCATTAGCAGCCCACAGTTCAAAAAAGAAGATAATACAAAGTACTTCAATTTTAAAATGTCAGTTTAATTAAAGAGAAAAACATTATATTTCTTATTAATATTCTATATGCCTAACTGCTCTAATAAGCATTCTGAAGCACGGCATGGGCAGCTAGGAAGAAAAAGCCTCAGTACATTGGATCCTTTGAAATGAGCAGATTACTCTGGCATAGTCAAATTTTACATGATACACTTAAGAGCTCATTTGTAAGAAGCTTTCTGCACAGTGTTCAGTGAAACAGAAAAATTGTCATCAAAATTAGACTAAATAGTAGTATTTAGCATTACGTAAGAAATAATTATTATTGCATCAGCTTCTAGTCTTAATTACAATGGGTTTGTGAGAACAAGCTTGCACTTTTACTCAACCCACCTTCATCTCTTCCCGTTCATGCATCCATCATGATTACCTTCACCTCTCTCCCTCTCTCTTTAGGGACACGATTTCATGGTGGAACAGTTGACACATGGCTGAAGCTTGTCCGAGGATTCTGGCATGCAATGAAGACATAAGAAACGAAGCTGAAGTTTCACCTGTGAAAGGAGCAGGGCATTCTCTGAAACTGGAATTATACAGTTTTTCTTACCTATGCCCCAGACAAAAGGTGTTCTGAGTGACCAAGTGAAGTAGCAAGGGACACAGGAAACAGAGAGAGAGACGCACCAGCTTTGTCTCCAGAGGTTACCAAGATTTTTACAGCATTGACACATGCTAAAACAACCATACAGACTTTATACCTCCCTCAAGGAGCTATTCTGCCCATCTAGGATTAGCACAGTGTCCTGCCTGCTGCCCTGGAGGGACAGAGCCGATCTGAGGCCAGTGACCTATCTTTCTTCAAGTGCTGAAGAGCTACATAAATATTAGATTGGCCATGGAAAAAGCTGAAGTTCCAACCCTAATAATACATGAGCTTGGTTTGGGAGGGAAGCAAGAGAAAATAGACATGATCCTCATCTATCACTTTTCAAAGCACTCCAGTAGCTCCACCATCTTTCTCAGCCTTTTCAGGTAGGTGCTCTACTTTCACTGATTTCCTGGCCTGTCTTTGTAAGACTGGGCAGATGGCAAAGATGGGGAAGAAGTACCAAGCTTACCAAATCATGCCTTTTTGATTTGGTTCAATAGAACATTTCCTTTTTAATGCAGTTGTGGGGGATTAGGTGGTGCAGGTTTCCCCTAGCATCTCCCATGGGCCATGCACTGAACCATCCTAGTTGAGACAGAGTTATCTGGCAAGATGTTTATTTCACAAGCCCAGTAGGTTGAGGCATCTTTCTGTATCTGCTCATTTGCACTCCTTATGCACAGATTTCACCTCACAGGCATTCATCTGGCAAAGGAGACAAACGGGTCCGTGTCCTTTTATATATTAAAGAACCTGAATTCATATTTTGGGAGCAGGATAAAAGAGAATAATATGGGCCTACATCTAGATAGAGTCCTATCCTACACAACGCCAGATAACTACACGGTAATTATCCAGGTCAAAAGGGTGTGCCAAATAACTCCCCATGCCACAGGCCACAGAGCACTCCCTATCACCTTAAATCAATCTTAAGCTGCAGTTACACAGGAGAGGAAGTACACTGCCATTGACCTAGGATAATGGGATAAAAAAGATTTAGAAATGGTTAAATAAAACTACCAACCAGGCCTTAATAGCTATGCAGAGCAGGGCAAGGACAACTCTGACCACCTGATGGTCTCACCTGGAGAAAAATTCCACTCTAACCCAAATCTGCTAATCATTTTGTTTATTCATGAGTCCAGGATACAACATACCTGAAATATGCCACAGGAGGTCAGTTCCCTCTGGTCTTAAATCCTGTTCACTGCTCACTGAATCAGAGTTGGACTGGGTGAGCTTTAAAGATCCCTTCCAACCCAAAACATTCCGTAATTCTGTGATAAATCCTGTTTATAGCTAAGATCAATGTCAAATGCATTGAAGAAAGACAAAACCCCAAAAAAAAGAAAGTGCCAAATATTAATCAAAGGAGAAACTCGGTGGTCCTTATGGAGGGCAGATAAGCACTAGAAGGCATAACATGGATTAATACAGCAGTAGTGTATCACAAACACAGAGCCCAGCAGTCTAGTTTCAGATTCTCCGGATGACTCAAGAACCACTATATCCAAAGAATACACCCAGCAACCTCTCCCAAACCTGATAGCTTCCTTCATTTTTAAGTTCAAATCTGCCTTACAGGAGCGAATATAATAACACTCATCTTCACCTAATGTTTCCAACAGACATTTTGTAAGGGACATTACTCAGTGCTTCATTTCCATACAGGTAGAAGAAGACCCTTGCATTCTACCTATCTATCATAATCCATTATCTCTCAGAAGAACTAACACTAAAAAAGTAGGACTCATGCAAACAATAAAATACTCTGCTTGAATTTCCATTCCAGGTCAGAAAGTAATAAACTCATTTATGCAAAATAATGAATAATCAGACAAAAACAGCTGAGAAAAACATATCCCGTCATACTCTTAAGCATGATAGTTATTTTTCTGGACAGTTACAATTACAATAGTCAGAGGAAGGATTTGAACTCAGCTCTCCAACATCTGAGTATTGTATTTCAGCATCCAAGGCTGATGGAACTCTTCCAACACCCCTCCAACCCTGTGAGTCCCAGGCACAGACAGTCATCAGCCTCTTAAGTCCCTGAGGACTTCTACCTGGATTAAATACTTGATTTTACCTGGCTTTAAACTCTTCTTAGTATTTACAGATAGATAGCTTGGAAGAGTTCATCCAGTCCAATAGCATTTGCAGCACCCATTCTTAGGTATCTAACCATACTGCCAGATGACTAATGGAAAATCATGAGGTGGAATCTAACAGCACCAGAGTGCAAGGGCTCAATGGTGCCGTTCCTCTGCAGCTGATTCAAGAGCAGGTCAGTAGTGGGTGCAGATGACTTATCAGTAGGAGAGTCTCAGAGATCAGTGAGAGATGTGTAAGCCCAACCTGGCCTTAAACAGAAGATTTGAACTTTTTCTTCACTCACACAAATGAGTGTCCTTGTAGGATACCAGATGTGTTGGCAGCTGGTTTCCACAGAGCAGCTACAAGCTGCAGCAGCCAAGCGAACTGTCTGGAAACCAATATCTTGAGTTGTAAATGTATCACCTGCTTCCTGTATCACACAACCTGGATGGCAGTGTGGTGAGATGGACTGGAAACTGGCTGAAGGACAGAGCACAGAGAGCTGTGGTCAGTGGAGCAGAGTCTAGTTGGAGGCCTGTGGCTAGTGGTGTCCCCCAAGGGTCGGTTCTGGGTCCAGTGCTGTTCAATATATTCATGAATGACCTGGACAAAGGGCTGGAGTCTACCCTCAGGAAAGTTGCTGATTATACAAAACTGGGAGGAGTGGCTGACAAGCCAAAAGGCTGTGCTGCCATCCAGAGAGACCTGGACAGACTGGAAAGCTGGTCAGGGAGAAATTTAATGAAGTTCAGCAAGGGCAAGTGTAGAGTACTGCACCTGGAAAAGAACAACCCCATGTATCAGTACAGGTTGAGGGCTGATCTGCTAGACAGCAGCTCTGGGGAAAAAGATCTAGGAGTCATGGTGGATAAGAGGATGACCATGGTCCAACAATGTGCCCTCATGGCCAAGAAGGCCAATGGCATCCTGGGATGCATTAAGAAGAGCATGGCCAGAGGGTCGAGGGAGGTTCTCCTCCTCCTTTACTCTGTGCTGGTGAGGCCCCACCTGGAGTACTGTACACAGTTCTGGGCACCTCACTTCAAGAAAGACAGGGAGCTACTGGAGAGAGTCCAGCACAGAGCCACTAAGATGATTAAGGGAGTGGAGCATCTCCCTTATGAGAGAGCTGGGAGAGCTGGGTCTCTTTAGCCTGGAGAAAAGGAGACTGAGGGGTGACCCCATTAATGTCTATAAATATGTAAAGGGCAAGTGTCAGGAGGATGGAGCCAGGCTCTTCTCAGTGACATCCAGTGATAGGACAAGAAGCAACGGGTACAAGCTGGATCATAGGAGGTTTCAGGTAAACATAAGGAAAAACGTTTTCACCGTGAGAGTGACCGAGCACTGGAACAGGCTGCCCAGAGATGCTGTGGAGTCTCCTTCTCCAGAGACATTCAAAACCCCACCCGGACGTGCTCCTGTGTGACTTGCTCTATGTCATCCTGCTCTGACAGGGGGATTTGACTAGATGATCTTTCGAGGTCCCTTCCAATCCCTAACGTTCTGTGATTCTGTGATTGCAGTTCACACTAAAATGTGCAGTGTCACCATTGCTCTGCGCCTCAGAGGGCAACACACCCCATGCTTCTACATCTGAGCACAGAGAGTTTTGCCACTGCTGGCGATTCTGCAGCAGAACGGACAGCTTGTAAGCTGTGTCATTTATGAGCAGTGACAGAAATTGAGGTCACTCTCATTATAGAAAGGAACCTTTGAAAGAGCATATCACTGTCCCGTGGACACTGACATTTACAAATGTTCTGCTGTTTTCAGTAAGCAAAGAATATCACCTGTAGTGGTGATATTGTAGTGGAAATACAATGCTGCTGGAAAAGGAAAATTTAGGACAATACAACTTCATCCAAGAGTTTCATGCTCAGTAAATCCTCTGGAAATTAAACTCAGCTGACAACATTTCAATAAGTGTTCTAATTCCCTTATAATCAACACATTAACAACCCACTGTATTCATTTTCAATGGCTTCAGCTTCTCAGCCTGGCATAGTAGAACAATTCAACACATCTGGGACTGAATTAATGTCACAAACAATTCCATACACTTAGAATGATCTTCTCACTTTGCATTACATAGAAGACAGTCTTCAGCGCAAACAGTTAATACTAAAATACCCCTCCCCCACTTGTATAAGTCACCCTTGGAACTGAAATGAGCTGTTATTAATTAGTGGTATATCTTCTGTGTTTATACAGCACCATTTGTGTGCCTGGTACATATGAACACAGTCACTACCCAAAGGAGCTTATCATTTAAATTATACATATAGCTAACCACATTATTATAAACTTGTTATAGATTTAAATCTAAAACGGAGGCAGAGCAAGACAAAACTGTGGGGAGTGAATACATCTGTTTTGCAAGGGAATCTGAGCTAGGATATGAGGTTATGCAAGGATAAAAGATGCTCTTTTAATAAGTGTAGCCACTGTAATATAGGATTGGGTGGAGGTGGAGAGGGTTTTCCCTAGATGAAACACTGGGCAGATGTTTAAAGCTAGATCCAAGAAAAGACCTGAATACTGCAACTTTTTGGGTCTCGCCCCACCTTGTATTAATTGGGCTATATCCAGCAAAGGATTTATGTGGCTAAAACAGGCAATGGTCCCAAAGGCATGTCTAAATTCCCATATCTAATTGTTGCTTAACACTGGACATTCACTAAGGATCAAGTTGACATGTTATGTTCCCCAAGTACCCAGAGTACACAGCTGCTTCTGCCCACAGCCATGAGACACTACCAGCGGCTCCAAGAGATCATCAGGAAAAGCAAAACCTGGAAGAAGTTTCCTATCCATTTTTTCTTTAGTTCTTCATTTCACAGCTTCCTTTCCACTTATCACCGCACCCCCACTGCACAAAGGCCTTGAGTCTTCTAGTAACAACTTCTTCTTCTCCAACATATGCAGTGCTTTAACTCTTTGAATCTGACTCGCATCACTCAGGACCTAGGAAGCAATTTCTGCATCTGTCCATGAGGTTAGCTGATGCAGTAAAAATCTCAAGATTACTTAATACCTTTCTCCAGACTACTGAATTTAGTTTCTATTAATCTATATGTAGTAACAAATCCACTCTTAAAGGGTAGGTGGCCTTTTTCTTCCAGTATGATGTTGGGTGATACCTTTTTATCTCTGTATACAAACATCATCACAAAGGAAGAACACAGGCTCCTTGGTCTCAGGCAGCCATGCTAACAACTTTGCATAGAAACTTCAAGCCTAACTCTATGCATATACATCCTGCTGCTCTGGAGGATTTCCAAGAGGACACAGTGCCACTAGAGGACTTTTTAGAGGGCTATGATCCTGTTCCTACCCAGTAAACTGTGCAGTTCGGTCATTTATCTGTAGAAAGTTTGTGAATCCCACAATATTTTCAGTTTATGACCAGCCTTAATTATATATTAAAAACTTGAGTTAATCCAGTGATATCCTCTTTCCTCAAATGGCCTTCTTTACACATCTATTAACCTTTCAGTTCGTCTCTTGGAATGAAGTGTGTAGGAACGGAGACTGGGGTATTGTTTGAGGCAGCCTTTACCATTAGGCACTAACAGCATTTGTCAAGCATATTGGAAGTCCTCTATCAGCTGAATGTGTCATGCAGTAGTGAAAGTGTGCTATGAGAAAGCAAGGAGAAACCCTTGCCTCAGGGAAATGTAACAACACATGTGACAAAAATATGTAGAAAAAAATAATTGTTAATTATCAGTTTCTCTGCATCTTTGTGGGGAAAAAAAATATCCTTCACACAAAAAGTCTTTTTTATGGTGAAAAAATGTGCTTTGTGGATCAGTAGATGGAAGGCTAAAGGAAAGTGATATAACCACCTTTTGTGATCTCCTGTAGAAATACATCTGAGGAATATCATTAATAAAATTTTTGCAGTAACCTTGTGGCTTTTTTGGAAGTAATGACACTCTTCTATCACTTAAACTTTTAAAGTTTAATTTTTTTATTTTAAATTTAATAAATCAAGACAGATTTAAGCTTCTTGGGTATCAGCCAAAACACAAAGAAAGAAAAGTTTAACTGTTAAGCTTAAGCTTAATTAATGTGCATTTAAACAGTTCAATTGATAGGAACCTATCATGCCCAATTCATTATTTCTACTAGCAAAAAAATTCTCTATATTATACAGCATCAGCGCCCACACTTCTTGTCATATCAGGACATTTTATCCTGTCCTAACCAGTTACTTCACACGGAAAATATCTTTCCTGGATAGGACTGTGCTCAAATCACCTTTCAGCAGAGCAGATTTAGGTTCTCACTAGAAGGCATGTTTCCTCTACTACCTTGCGGCTGTTTTCTGAATTATTTATCAATTAAGACAAAAATGTCAGCTTGCTTTGGTACATTGCCTTGTTTCTAGCTGGATACCCTCAGAAATACTAATGGACAAGCATGACTGCTATTCTGCTTCCCTTAGAACAAATCAAAATGAAGATTTCTTCTCAGCTTAGGCTGGAAGAGAATTGTTTTGATGCCACTTGCTTATATTCTTACACATAACCAGAAGTTTCAATAACAGATGACTCTTTTTCGAGAATAGAAATGAAAGCAGTTAGAAAAGAACAGATAACCCCGAACTCTTCTGAAAACCTTATTAACTTGAAAATTGAATCTTGGGCTTCAAGAGGAGTCATCAGACCAAAATCTGTGTGTGAGAATTTATAGATACATATGTATACAGATAATACACATTAATATATCATATACACATATTTATATTTATATAAATACAAAAAAATGTATATCCTATGTGGCCTCTGTCTTTGCATGAATCCTACTGAGGAACTTCCAACTGCAGTCATCTTTGAAAAAACAAGACTGGCAATTTTTTTCCAGCTGCATCAGGACCTGTACGTGTCACCAGCCCACACCAACTCAGTTTTATTTTATACGATGAGACAATTCTATTCCCTTAAGTATTTGTTGGAAAATAAATTTGTATAATCTACAGGCAAAATATATTTCAGATGCTTAAATTTAAAAAGCTATTTGAACTTGCTAATATAGCAGTCCTGTTGCACACTGGACCCTAAAACTATGAGCTATGCATCAGGAGAATTTCTGATATAATCCAAATCCAGATTAATTCCCATTACCTTCGGTAGGGTTTTGGTCCAGCCCTTGATCTATCCAATGCAGTGTCAGGTCAAAAGAAAACACAACCTCCTTTGCTGTTAGTGAGGTGCAGAGAAGTATTTGGAGCTTCAGCACAAGATTTTTTTTTTTTCTAAAGATATATTGGAATAAGGGAGAAAGAATGAAGGGAGGGGAGGATGAAACTCTAAAACAGGTTTATTTTGTGAGGCAAAATTCCACAGCATCCACAAACATCTCATTTATTTCAGCTGACACCTTCTGAGTAGGTACATGGATGCATATGTAACACTTTCCCTTATTATTCCCTCAGGATACAGTTTTGTTTACACTCCCAGCACTGTGAATTTATAACTGAGGCATTGTTTGGGTTATTACATGTAATAGGAAGTGTATTTTCACAGATGGCTTACCTTCCTTGCCAGATGTCTGTTTTTAACAGTGTCCTAATAACTAGTGCATATGCTAACTTCATTTGGTATATTAAAAAATACTGCCTTGTAGGGATAAACCCTTTATTTTTAGGCTACTTTTGTGATCACTGCAACAACATATGAAAGTATGAAATGGATTCACTGCCACTTGCAAGCTGGAAATCAGTTACGACTCTCTTTCTAAAAAATTAATGCTTCTGTGCCACTGGACCTGCCAGGCAGGAGACATGAATTACTGGATTAAAATCCTGTTTGTGACAAGACTCTAGATAATTTTCTAGCTATATGCCTCCAGATCCCCTTTTAGTCTTAGGGATCTGTGATTCACCTTCTGAACAAGCTTCACGCAACTTTCACAATTATCAAACAAACCCCTAATTTGTTGCTTCAAAAGATTACAGTCTGGAAAACCAAAGGAAACAGACAATGCCTGAGGGTTGAAGAAAGAGCATGTAAACAGCACAGATGGGCTTCAAAGACATTGTTGTGCAGCATTGCCAAATCTAAACATTTCAAAACTATGAGTCAGGCATCAGAAAAGTCTTGAAATTTACTTACAATTCAAGAGATGTGAAAAATAACTTACTTCACTAACGCCTGCATTACTCTGCCGGCACATTTGATGCCCAATTGCCTGTCAGTTGTCCTCCCGCAACAGTTTTTGCATCCATTGGCTACTTTCCACTACTAAGAGCAGAGAGCTGAATGGTGTTGACGAGATCTGTGGGTGCATGGGCTGGTGGCTGAACAAGGAGGAGGGCAGAGATAACTGGGACCTTCTCTGCACCGATGAATTCACCTTCACCCATGCGACTCCATACATGCCATGTGCAGGCCAGTCAGGTCAGAAGTGGAAGCTGTAGACATTGTATGAGGCTGGACAGATAGGGAAGCAGGAGCATATCTGGGGAAACATGAAGGATCTTGTCCAAAGGGTAGAGGCAGAAAGCAAGGTAATGCAGATGAACACCATAGAGTGTGAAGAAGGCTGTGGACATTGTGGCAATAGGGTTTAATAGTACCCAAGAGCCAGGTGAAGTTCCACAGCCACATAAGACTATCTGTATTTTAATCCCAGGTGCCCAAGACATGGCTGTTAAGCACATGGTTTATCTAACTAAACTTATCTTCTTCACAAAACTGTACTGAAAGGTTAAGTGCCCTTGCATCCTTCCCCTTGCTGCTGGATGCTACTCCATTGCCCTCCCAGTGGTTGTTGCTCCCTTGTGATCCACTAACTCATTCACTATACATCCATGCAAGTATACCATAACTTTCTTCAGAGTAAAGTTAGTGAAGACCTAACACTGAATCCGGGTAGTGTTCTGGAAGAGTGCTAGCAGTGGACAAGAGACAGGAGAGCAAAAGGAAACCTCCTCAAGATGAGAAGTTAGTCAAGCCAAGGTACCATCAAGTAAATCCTGGAGATTTTCCTGACCAAATCACCAGTGCTAACCCAGCAAGATCTTTGTGTTTCCAAAAGTTGTTGTGTTGGGTTTTTTTTGGTTTTTTTTTTTTATTTTCTCATGCTTTACATGATGAGAGGTGATTGCTTTCTCTCATTTTCCTGTTGACTGCTATTGCCATTGCAAGCTCACCTCACCCATCAGTCTGAAGGAGCTGAATGAGGACTGTGTGCTCAGGGAATCTGCATCCCTCCGCCTCGACCCTCACTCCAACAACAAGTGCACGTCAGTGGAGAAGAAGCACGACTCTGGTGCTGAAGTCCCCAGGCTATTAACAAATAAAAATTTGTTAACGTAGTGTCTTTCAGAAGCACAGCATCATGTTGCTCCCTTTTATTTTGACAGAATTTGAGATTTTACTTTCCATAACAGTAGTAGAAATCTTCTGAAAAGAAATAGAAGGGACCTCATTGGAGCATAGCAATCTCAAGAGTTTCTCTGGAAGCCATAATATCTGACGTTTTCCTTTGTAAAAGACATTACACCCAGATCTGATACCAAGGGTTGTGTGGTATAGTTACATTTCCTCACTTGCAAGAGTACTGGCCTAAGGAACCTTCTCTTACCCCTGCAGTACAGCTACAGCACTATGCAAACAGTAATACTAAAACATATCTGTCAGATTTCAGCTACCTTTACCACTCCTCCTCTAGGCTCACCATCATCCCTTTACCCCAGGAGGAACTGACTTTAGAGAAGCTCCCTCAGATAGGTAATGGCCCATATACTTATCTCAGTTCTAGAAGCATATAAATCCAGAATAACTCAAGTGGTGATATGCAATGTTTTGAACCTGCATCACTGTAGATAAGTCAGTCATGGCTGTCTGAGGGTTTACCTGTTTCTTGCTTTTTGTTCAGGCGCAATAATTGCTTACAGATTTTTACAGTGACCCCATATGAACATCTGGGTAGTTGTCCTCCTTTACACATCACCATTGTCAGATTGAACAAGCTCTAACACGTGCTGGAAGTGAAATCTCCCCTATGCTATTGCTGAGGCCTGTCAAAAGGATGGTTTAATAGACACTGCAGTTCTGTAATGAAAACAAATAGACTTTAAACAGTTCTGCTGGAGTTCATACAGAAGCAAAGGTTCACTGACTGATCTCTCTAGCTGAGCAGTAGAGTAAAAGCACATGTCTAATTCAAAACCACAAGTAAAAGACTGGATTGTGATAATCTGATTTAAAAGAAGGAAATGTGGACTAGATGGTCAGCTGTTACTATGCATTCAGTTGACCTTGTCTGTCTCAAAGGTTTTACATTCATATTTGCATATTAATACCCTTATTATCACCATATCCTCTCATTTATTTAGTCTCCCTTCTGTAGTATCTGACATTTTTCTTTACAGTGGTGTTCTCAATATGAAAGAATGATGATTTCTCAGCAGCTTCAGCCTGGACTCCAGGTCTGGAAGATTAATCAGGGAACGCGATGTTGTTCCAGAGCCAATGGACCATGTTGGGAAGTGGTCCCACTTGCTCAAAAGCTTCTGACTTGTTGCAGAGACTTTGATACCATACTAATACAGTTGGGTTATGAGTAAATGTGTGACAACACTGGGTCAAGATGAGGGCAATGTCCTACAGTATTTTGCAGATATCGAAGCAACTGATCACTTTGAGAAATTTCCTAATGTCAGAGATAGGCTGAGATTACTCACTGGAAGGAAGAAACAAGCCTGGCCAACTTAGCCCATCCTATGGAAAGACTAACCAAAAAGGCTTTCTAGGGGGGAGTCAGATGCAGAGGCAACAGCAGAACACAGTGAAAGCTAAAAAGAAGTGAGCATGCATGTGTCACACACAGGTAACCCCCAGGTGATCCCCTGCTGTCCTCAAAGGAGCTGGATACAGACCGTGAGTCAAAACATCAGAGAAATCCAAGCACTCTAGAAATACTAACCACAGCAGTCAAAAGTCTGATGACACTGGCAAGGGATGGACAGCCAGCAGGGAGTGAGATTCAGTATTTTCTTGGACATCTTCTCAGGCCCCACTGAATTCAGGGAGGTTTTGCCATTAGTTTCACTTGCCACTTGGTTTACTCCCACAAATTGTCTTTTCCCACATTCTTATTACCTTAGTCAGCACTCTCCTCAACATCACACAAGGCTGTTTTCTGTGCTGCAAAAAGCATTATGAGTGATGAAATGGTAAAATAAACATTACTTGTCTTGGCTCTCCTTCATAATATGTATTCCATTTCAACTTAAAAATTAAATTGAGCCTCTTGGTGTGACTGTTCAAGCATCTTGGATGCTCAGCCATCCATCTCCCAGCTGTACAGCATACGACTTGGACCTCGCTGCCAAATATAGGCATTTGAATAACCCAAGGCAGGTGATTAGCATAAAGACTCTTTTAATTTCTATTATGGTATCAGTATTTTAAAAAACGCATATGATGCTTAATTTATTCATGTCAGAGCTGTGTATTTGCAGGTTCCGTGTCTTTGTTTAATAGATACATTAGATACAGCTTACTACATAAATAGCTTGGAAGCTGAGAGCCTTACAATATGTGAGTGGCAGAGCCAAGAATAAAATGTAAAGGCACTCGTTTATAAACATGAATTCATCCTTCAGCACATGTTGCTTTTATTGTATTATAAAGCTAATATTTTCTCCTTCTTATCTTCTATCCTTACCCCTTACTTACAGTACTCATAATCCCCTAGGATACTTTATTATTTTTAGATTACGAGAGGTTTGAGAAGTTTTAACCTGTACTTTGCCATCGACTGTGTAGTGAGCAAAGCTAAGACAATAAAAGAAAGGCAATCTTCCTGTTATATGTGAGTTCTTTCAGAAGATTTTAGGTTAAAATTTTGCATGATTGGAGGGGGTCTGAAAAACAGAGAATTACTGTGAAACCAAGAAAACCTACATGATTTTGTTCTGCTCTACAATGCAAAATCTTTTCCTGTTTGTATATGTGTATTTTGCAGTGCTTACTTCAAACTCTTTGTCCTCTTTAGAAAAGTAAAATAATGAACAGATTATATTGCTCCACTTTAAGGAGGAAAACAGCAAAGAAAAGCCAACTGGAACACCAGATTATATTAATAAAGGCAACTTTTACTGACAGTGTTCTGATTCAAATATTTATTTATTTCCTAACTCATACAAAATTGATACTTGTGGAGGTATTGGGTTAAAAAGGGTTGGAAAACTACTTCTTCTAGTTATCCATAGAGAACATATAGTACCGATGAAGCAATGAAACTTTGATTTGAATGTGAAATATATTATACATAATTTACAGAAATGAGATCTAGTATAACATAGAATACAATGTTTTAGAGCAACAGTATGAGGAAGGAAATTGCTATTTGTCTCTGCTCTGGCTGGAATGGGTCCCTCTTCACTCAGGTCCACCCAGTGGATGGGGAGGCTTCACTTCCACAACTCCACGCAGGAAAGCTATCACCATTGCCAGGCATTTCATTTGTTTGCTCATCAGACCAGTCACCTCTCTTCTCAAGGCTCACACACCATCCAGTCTTGCAAGTTCATAACACACTTGCTGCGCTATTGAGTTTGGCTGGATTCCGACTGGAGACCTACATGTAAAAGACTAAAAACAGAAGGAGGCTCTGTCCTACTAGAAATTTATTTAGCAATCGTATGGAAAACTTGGCTTCATGGAAGGAAAGAGTTAGGTAACAGAAAGAGATGAGAAAGTCAGTCCTGGATAAAACTAGTTCTAATTTTTAACATAAATGAAAGCATTATTAAAGATTTTTATATTAAAGACTTGTATATGAGTCATGCCAACTTCTATACAGATGAAAAATGTAATGGAATGGTATCTCGGTCATTATAAATTTTACTATTTACACAAAAGAGGAAAAATGTGTGTTTTCCTTTCGTATCTTGCATACCTATTAAAATGCAGGGTTTCAAGTACCCATAGAAAAAATATAAACGTGCAGAGAGAACAACCACTAGAAAGAAAAAGAAAACAAAAGTCCTATAACAGGATTCAAAATAATTCAGCTCTGTCTAAAGAGTCAAACCATGTTCTTTTTCCTCCCTACACAAAAGTTGCACTCATATTAATAACACCAGAAGAAAAGGACAGTTGCTTCATAGCACTGGACATAGCTTTCCAGAAACAAGACAGCAACTACTCAGAAATGTTATGGAAAACATTAATCACAGAATAATTTGTTATTTACATTAAAGATAGTAGCCTTTAAAATTAATCAAAACAAATGAAAAAAAAAAAAAACAGTAGTTTTTAGTAATAGGACAGTTTTGTCTATAATGTGGAGTCACTGTTCTTCACTTTTTTGTCCAGCATTTCTTTCAAGATGTATATCCATATATACAGATATATGTCTGAGAGAGATGTATCAAATGCTAAAACATGTCTGAATTAAGAGCCTGCAAATTTTATCTGAGACTACATTTGCAGGAGACAAACCCCCACCAAAAAATTGTTGGAACGACACGTTTTAATGAAATGGCATTCCCTGTCCATGATCCACAGAGGATCCATGCAGAAACCCAAATGCCTCAGTCCATACAAGTAGAGCTGACAGCAGCAGTGTGGGTTGCCTGGTGCCACCAGGCTGAAGCATCCCAGCACTCATGGGATGCAGTGGTCTCCATCCTCACAGAGGCTGCTGTGATGATGGGCGCAGAGAAGAGCCAACAGTAGTGATGTGGAGAGCGGTCACCCCTGTGCAGACAACAGATGGGATTCAAGTCCTCTGACAGTCAGTGGAAGTCACTCCTTTGGAAGCCAGCAGGAGCTGGCCAAAGCCCTGGGACACCAGCAGGCTCCAGAATGAAAGAGGAGGCATCGTCTGTTCTCCAGTCCAGTCGCAGCACCGCCGCTGCATTGCCCAGTGGGCTCCCAGTTCTCACTAGGATGTACAAAAGAAGTCACTGCTGTCCCGCTTCTTCCACAGGACGATGGCTGGACCAGTAGGGAACTGTTGAGCACCACAGCACTTCTTATTCTTACACATGCAGGATGCTAGTGGGCAACTGGCCCAAATTTCTTATTCAGAACCAGGAAAATCCAGCTGGAGGACATGCCTCTTAACAGAGGAAAGACTGTCTGTTCCTCCAGCAGCCAGCACTCAGCTGCCTGGTCTCCATCGTAACGTGCCAAAACCAGTGCAAATTCACAGGAAGAAGAATGTCCACATCGAGAGGGTACAAATCCTTCCTTACGTGCGAGAATGGTACAAGCATTTACCCGGCATCTCTATCAAATATCGTAGAAAAGGTTACACAAAAATATTTAAATATATGGATACAGACACATCGATATTACACTTGCATAAAATATGTATGTTCAAAACCCTTTGGGCAGTTTCACAGTTAGCGGAGAATGTATGCTTTAGAAATAGGAACAATTTCTTTCATTTTTCCAGTTTAAGTAGGAGGGGTGAAGGGAAAGAAGCATCAGCCTTATTAATACTGAATGCTAAGTGCAGAAGTTTAGCTGTAGCTGTAGGGTTTTGAAGCAACTGATTTGACAGAACCTCCAAGCATAAACTCTGTTTCAAAAATCCACATCTATTCCCTAGATTGCTTATTGTTTCATGAAAATGAAAACCTATGTGTCCTGTTTGTATCAGCTAGATCTCCTGAGACCATTCAATTAAACCTCATAAACTTGCAATACTCCAAGACAGGACTGTGCATTGGGAGTACACATTAACCTTACTGCAGTATTTCTGTGTGATAATAGGAATTTATAACTTCTCGTATCTTGTGTAATTTAACTTTAGAAATAAAAAACCTTAAATGACACCACAAGAAGCTCACAGCTCTGAGAAAATTAAAGTCAGTATGAAATTTTACTTATAGACCACATCATTTACACAGTTTTACATAAATACAGAGATATTAAAATATTAAATCAAAGCTAATTAACAGAGGAGAGTTTTACATATTTTAACTCTAGTAACATTTTTGCAACTACTTTTAGTGTCATGAGATTATATAAATAATATATATACCTATATATCCACAATACATATAAAGATATATATATATATCTATCTCTCCATCCTTCTTTTTTTCTTCAAAAATAGGGCAATTTTATAACTGCAATGAGATGTGACAAGCAGTACACTTCTGGGGAATTATTGCATGCCTTGAGCGCATAAGGCAGAAGGAAGAGTATCTGACTTCAGACACTAAAGAAGTGGAATCATCAACCAGAAATGCGCTGGAGTGATTTGGAACATCTTATTGCTTTTATAAAACGCAAAATTATACACTGTTGTTGTTGTTTTCTAAAGGCACAAAATAAAGGGGAAAGTAATATCTCTCTATTTAGTGCAGATCAACAATCAGGAAACTCCATTACTGTTCACTAACACTCTCCATTGTCCTAAATCTATTCCCTGTGGTGCAATACTGTGCTGCAGTTGCATAAGGAGGTTAAACACAAAAGTTCATGCATCCTTTATTAGGGGAAACAACACAAAGCCAATTTCCTTGCCCAGCAACAACAAAGTAGCCACTAGCATCCAATCACACCAGCCCGCAGGCATCGCTCCCATCAGACTGCAAGGGGCAAAACACCACTGGGTTGAAGGTACACTTGTCACACTAACCTCGGCTGGTGGAGCAGCTCCTTGAGTTGGACGATACAGTACTTGCCTAAAACGCTGGAGGCAAGGATCCAAACTCAACAGCAATTTTCTGTCAGACCAGGCAAGATTGGAAAGGGATAAAACTGGGGAACAGAAACACTGCCCTGAAACCTCTGCATTTTGGGGCTGTTAGAAGACTATGGAGCACTTCTGCCACCCTTTCCCCGTTTTAAACTAGTTGATGGCATTCACTCCTGGCTTAGGGCCCCAGATCTCCCAGTGCATGTGCCTGGGACTCTTCTAGCCCAACAGCCACACTGGCAGGCAAAATCTAGCAGAGGGGGAATAAGTGGATGCAAAATATTAAAAACCGCAGACTATCTCCTCAGATCTCTTTGAATGCTGTGATAGAAACGGGGGGGGGGGAAGACAAAAGAAACCCCTTGGTATCACTTTTTCTTAGTTGTAATTTTTAGATGTTAATATGCACAGTAGAGGGCTGCCTCTGCCATGATACCACACAAGATGTTTCAAAGTTTGGATACGACACTCTGTTAAGGCACCTTCAAGCAGTGGTCATTGATTTTATCGCTAAGCAAAGCCGCATTGTCTGGATGCTGCTTCCTCCAACACACACAGTATCAGCAGCCACTCACACCTGCACCTCACAGACAAAAAGCTCTTGGTGCTTGCTAGGGACAAACTACATCAGCCACTCCTGAAATAACTATTTGCCAGGGTTGAGGAGTGGACATTTTGCACAGCTGCGTGGTTTGTTCTCCAGGAGAGGAAAGGGGAGAAAATTAAGTGTTGCCTGTCCCTAACTGTCTGGTAGATTAGGAGGGTTAAAAATCTGTATCAGCCTAAAAAAGTAGAAGCCAGCTCTGTACTGCTGCAGGATTCCTTGTTGGGAGGCGAAGCTGTAAACACAGGCGTTCAGTGCGGGGTGCCTGGTGCAGAACTGGATTTGTTTCAGGACCAACAGGAGGTAGAAGGACAACCTCCTCTGGGAGAGACAGGCAAGTTACTGCGCATCACCTCACCCTGTCTGGGCTCGGGATTCAGGTTTCATGGCATGGGGCTGGGGGGCAGGAGGCATCTGAAGATGAAGGCAGCTGAGGGGAGAGGCAAACTGAGGCACTGCTCTGTGCAGAGACCTGGCTCCATCCCCCCGGACAGTGGGATGCTCAGGGCTGTACAGGGCTATGGGGCTGGAGGGAGCTTGCAGTTAAACTCAACTAAGAGTGGCCACTTCTGCACAAAACAAGCCAGTCCTGCAAAGGAGTGAGAGGGAGGGGACAGGGGCATAGGTCCTACCATGAAAGGAGAGATCAGGATGGACTGCTGCCCAGCTCTGAGGGGACGGGGGTCCCAAGGCACCCGCCAGACCTGCCTCTCCCCCCGCACCACTCACCCACGCCCCAACCCACACCATGCAATGGTGTCACAGGGTGCAGGGGGAATCCCAAGAGAGTGGGGTTGTCCTGGTCTTTGTGGTAAGGATGACCAGGGAAAAGGGACCCTCAAGCCCAATCCTCTCCTCCAGGTGGACAACTTGAGATGTGGTAGCTATGTGCAGCTCCTTCTCCAGTAAAAAGAGGCATCCTTTCCTTGCACAGTCAATGAGAAACGCAGTGTGATCTGTCATGCGCTTGGATCATGGGCTTGTTCGTTCGTTTGAATTAGCAATGTTTTCTTCTTCTTCGGGGACTAGAATAATCACTCAGGTATTTACAAACACCAACCAGTGCCTTCACCAGGTCTTCCCCAAACCATCATGACAAAATCACCGTCTGCAGGAGCCCCGCACCAGCTGTGTCCAAACAAGCCCGTGCTTGCTGCGAGCTTGGGGATGCAGAGGCACAGGGGTGCTGGGTCTCTGAGTCCTGAGGTGGTCTTCCCAGCCGGCTGTCTCTTCCTTGGGCTGCCTCTCCCTG
>NW_008630415.1:157153-157638 GCF_000691845.1 Merops nubicus
GCAGGCTGCTGCTATTGCTGCTGCGGGTGCAGTGGTCCCGTTCATACTCCTCCTGAGCCTTTTGCATTTTCCGCTTCTTCATCTTCCTCTTGTGGATGTGGAAGGTGGTGAGGGAGAGGAGGATCAAGCAGAAGATGAGGGTGACCAGGACAATTAAAACCAGGGTGGATGAGAAGGACTGGAAGAGTTGACCCACTTGCGTGATGCAGGTGCTGCTGGTGTTTAAGGTGGCAGACGTCCTGTTCAGGATACAAGGCGGCAGCGACAGCCTCAACTCCTTGGAGAGCTTGGCACTCATTGAGGAGGCTTCAGAAGACGAGGATCTTCCTCCCCTCTCTCAAGACGCCTAAATTTCAATCGGTGTCGGGCCGCGGGCGGGCGCTCGCTGGAAATGCCCGGGAAGCTGCCGGCTCAGCCTCACGCTCGCTCTAAAGTGACCGAGCAGCCTGCAAAGGGAGCCGGACACATCAGCGCTCCGAGGCACC
>NW_008630416.1:0-3000 GCF_000691845.1 Merops nubicus
CCCTCTGGATAGATCCTGTCCCTCAGGCTTGGCAAATCCAACCCGTGAGTGTACCGACCAGGTTGCCTGGCAGAAATGTGCCAACTGCAGAGCATATGCTTAAAGATGTGCCTGAGTGTATGTGTGGAGAGGAGCTTTAGGGAGATGAAGAGCTAGTGAAAGCCATGAGCATCTTACACCACCACTGAGGCTCATCCCATCCCTCCAGCATGTCATCCACACCAGCTTGGTGTCTATCTGTTCTTTACTTTGTTTCTTTGAGCCCGACGAGAGGGGGACCCCAAATGTGCATGTCCTACACAACAGCTAGAGGCAGGTACACATCCCCAAGCCAAACTCAGCACATTACACACTCCTCCTGCCTCTAGGGCATAAGAGGGACAGCAATGGCTATCAGCCTCACCCTCACCTGTCACATAACACTGGATTTCAGCACCTTGTTTGTGCTTTGGGACAGATAAAAATGGCAAAAATCTAAATTATCATGTGTTATTCATCTTTCCAGCACACTTCTGGCTCTGCTGCTAAGTTAGAGACCTGCAGCTCAGAGGTCTAAGAGCAAATGCTATCACAAAGGATTGCTGCAGCAGGGCAAAGCTGCCTTCAGCCCGTGGCACTGGGGACAACAGTGTCATATGATGAAACAGATGAAAATTTCCTGGTTCCCAGAGATTCTCTTTGATTATTGCCTGTTTAACCAATCACAAAATCACAGAATGGTTTGGGTTGGGAGGGACCTTAAAGATATCTAGTTCCAACAATTCACAGACCCAAACCAGAAATAAAAAAGGATGTGTTGCCAAAGAGGAAGAAGGGTAAGGAGGAAAAGATTATGTTAAAAATCCACTTTTGGATCTGAAAGGAAATACATGAGGCAGCATTGCATTTATAGCAGAGTTATTCCATTAACCTACACCTTCAAAAGCACAGGACTGTCCTGCCAGCTTCTAACTCTCACCATAGCTTCAGCTTTTCCAGCAGAGTCACTGGGAGTGGTGAATTCAGCATTTGGCACCTCATGGAAGTGCCAAGGGGGGAACCATGAAATGGGTTGGAGGACACACTGCTGATGGGACACATGCCTCCTGCAGCTAAGGCAGGGGACACTGATGACAGTGTCAAATTTGCTCTGATAGGGAGAAGAGGCTACTGGCCAAGTGGTGAGCTGGACTGAAACTACCCCAGTGTGCCTCAGCCACTGAACCACCATCATCTGGGCCAGCACCTTACCACTCATAAGCCCTGAACCACCTCTGAGGCAGAGAGCCAGACCCTAAGCCTCCTCAGTGATAATGCCTCTCATGCTGCAGCACCTGGGCTGCAACCATTAATGATGCTACCACAGCATTAAGGAATTTGTAAGACAGTATCTGGTCAATGGATTTACAAAAAAAATCCCCCTCCTGCTACAGACACCGTGGCAAATTAGGAGAGGCAGCTCCCTGGAGCACCAGCCAGCCTCTTCCCACAGAAGGGTTCCAGGCTGTACCTTCCCAGATTACAGCTTCTGCACAACACCGGGCTCTGGCACAAGGAACATGGGTCCCCCCAGCCCCCACAGGTGTCCCCTAAAACCAGCTCCTCTACTCGGCAGGGTCTGGTCCTGCTGGGAGTGTTTGGAGACCATTCCCCCACGCTCTCCCAGAGGAAGCATCAGTCTCACCCACTCCCTGGGGAGTGCTGCTTTTGCCTGTTAACTCCCGCTCTAAGCCACGTAGCTCCCTGTGAACGAAGATGTATTTGCCTGTCAGAAAGCTTAATTAGCACAAATGGAAACTGTCCTCCCCATCATCTTCCTCAATCTGATATCCAGCTAAGAATCAAGGGTGTAGCACAGTTTATTTTGATTTATGCTCTTGATTAGTGACAAGTGACAAACCTGGCTATGCTACTCCTTTTTCCCGGGGAAAGGGCTGTGTTTCAGCTTTACAAGAATGACAGTCAAGTTTCACATCCATAAAACAGAGCTGATAAGTCACCACCAGAACATCACCTCCCTGCATTGCCTTCCCCTCCCCTCATGAAATCTGACTAACTTTTAGCCTTCGGAAGTCACAAGCCTACAGGAAAACCAACACATGAATTCATGATTCTTTACAGCAGGGAACACAGCTACAAGCAAATCACAGCAAACCACACAGCTGCATGCAGGATTGGATTTTTCCAGGGCACTACACATGACTCACTGCTCTATGTCTTCAGGTCATCTGTAGCTTTCCAATCTACAACATTTTTCAGAATCAAATCCTGGATCTTAACACCACACAAGCTACAAGTGCTCAGAAGAGGACTCTTTTATAATGGCTCTCAAGATTGAACACGCTGAAATGAGATGCTATTCACTCTGCAATTTCCCATTTTTGACTGAGACTTTCTTCTTTTCTAACCTTCATTTCTCCCATTGCAACCCCCCTTCCAGCTGAGCAGCTTACAGAGCTCACTAGTGAGAGACAGATTTGGCTTCCCAGTACAGCAGATACCTCTTAGGCCTCTGATCACGTGCAGTTGGGCTGCCTCTGCTTTGATCAAAACTAAGCTTCTCTTGATCATGCTCCATGAATTAAAAAGCCTGTGACTACAAACTTGACTACAAGTGACACGTGGGCTGAGGCACTGCTTTGTCTGATATGTTGAACAAAGGTTTCAGAATACAGTTGAGTGTAACTGTCAGGCATCTTTAAAACAAGACCATCTCACTCACTCCTGTGGTGCTGGTTCTGCACTGCTGGCAGTGAGGCTGCAGCACTTGTGCTGCAAGAGAGCAGGGCACCACAGGAAAAACAAAGATCTTTCCAAAAATACATTCTTTCCTACCCTGCAGGAAAAACAGAGATATTTCCAAAAATATACATTATCCAGTGACTAAGAAATGAGAACAAATGAACCAAGCCCTGCAGGCTCATGCTAAATACTTATTAAGAGAACTGTCCAATTAGCAATGCCTGCACTCATCAGTTTGGGCAGATCCATGGCCAGCCTCGGGTCTAGATTCACCTTTCC
>NW_008630416.1:3031-17042 GCF_000691845.1 Merops nubicus
CTCAAAGCACACAGGGACTCACCTTCACCTGGCAGGGCCAGCATAGGATTTTCAGACCCTTGTAGCAGGAGTACTGCTGAGGTGGAGTCTATCATGGCTACAGGAGCTCTGGAAAACTCATCAGAGAGTCCATCAGAGAGTCACTCATCAGTGTGAGCAAGCCATCAAACCCTGCAGGCCTTTTCTTCTTCTAATATTTCCATGTGACAACTTCAAAAACTACAAATCTGTTCACAGGGTTTAAGGGCCTGCCATCAATACAGTAATTTCTTTCCCCCCAAGGAGTGCTCCCTACCACTCTGCATGGCATATTCTCCTAAGATTACTTTGAGCCCCTTTGGGAGATGTAGAGGCTGATGGGCAGGCAGGAAGGGGCACCCCAGGCTCTGCTCTCACAGACACTGCCTGGACTACATGACTACCACTGAGACCAGGAGCAGCTTCTGAAGGTGGTGGAAATCATAACGACCTTTCATACTACACCTTGCAAAAGAAAACACCTGTGGATGTGCTGATGTCAAACGAGATCCCTCTGCTGTAAGAATTGACAATTGAAGCAGAAATGTTTGGTGCCCTTAGATGAATTTGTGCTTCACTAGGGCTGTGGCACACAAAGTCAGGTTGCTGCGTGTGCTGTTCCTACCACCTGAGAGGCTCAGTTGGCTTGCCCACACCAGGATGGTGCTTGAAAGACTGCACTGAGAGAGAAGGTGCTGTGGGCACAAAGGAGGAGACTGCAAAAGCAATAAACTTCTCTTATACAGGTTGGTGAAACCATTTGCCTACCTCCTCCTTAGGGATAATACATAAAAAAGATGGTTCACATTTCTCCTGGCTACCACCTGCTCATGACAATGTCACCATCATGAACTGGTTTAAATCTTTCACTATCTCCATCTTGAAGGCTACTAGAAGAAGTAGCTGTCTAACTGATCATGGACTTTCAGTATGTGGCTGTAAATAGGAACAAAACGTGTCACTATAAACTGTCATATAAAAAAAATGAGAATACAAGCAAGAGAAAATGGTCATAAATCTCTGTATACATTATTAGGTAATAGCTCTTCTGAATTACTGCATGCAGTTATGATATTTCATCTCTGAGAGTTTGAGATGCTGGTGAGAGTTACAAAAGGAGCTGAAGAAATGATTTGAGTTCTAAAAAGTATGAGAGGTGAGTGAAGCTTAAATCTACACATATGGTGACTGAGGAGGGAGGCACTGCACCAGGAAGCAATTACTGCTGATAGGAAGCTTTTCACTACAGTATAGTAAGAAAGAATAGTATTCAGTGCCCAGAAGCTGAAGATTGAAATGGCATCTTAATTTAAGGCTGTTTTTCTTTCTAGAAGGATCAGAGTAGTCTAACAAAACTCAGGAGCTGGAATTCTTGTAGAAGGATTTGTGCTTCACCAGAGATTCATGTAGCTGAGGTTAAAAGCTGTTAACTCATTAACCTACTGATTGTCCACCTAAGATATTTTGAAAGGTTTAGCTAGATTTGTCTCCTCACAAAGTCAGATTTTTTTCTGGTTTTTGATAATGGCATCAGAAATGTCCATCCAACAGACAAGGCAGCTTCTCAAGACACTCTGTCTTCCAAACTAAAATATTTTATTCAAAAAACTAGAAGTGCTTACACAAACCAGCCCTAAATTCCTAAGTTGGATCTTCCACAGAAGAGAGGTGGCTCTTATGTTTCTTTCCTTTCAAAGTGGCTCATTGACAGCTCTCTGTACCTCCCAAGTAACCTTTGAAAAGCATGTGCATCCATCTTTCACACCTCAGAGGTGTTCATTTTCTGGATTCCTTATTTGATCTGGTCTCGTGCCTTCACAGACAGTTTACACACCTGACAAGTTAAGATGATGACTGTTTTAATCAAGCCCATTCCCATCACCCTGATTAAAATAAGCTGCTGATGTTGTTATCCATACGACCAGCTGGGAGGCATAACAAATCACATGACAACACACATCAATAACACCTCTAAAACCACATTTTAGTTTATTGTTGCAAGCAACATGTTTTTTTTTTTTCCTTGTGGTTCTTAGGGTTTCAGTATCTTTGTATCAGGAGTGCAGCACTATGACTTAAGGAACATCCTCAGCTACTGTCCTGGCCAATGAGGTCTGATGGCTCAAGCCCTTACAGTCATTCTTGTAAAATCTATATCTGATTAACCCAATTATTACATTTTCTGTTTTGTAGCCACTGGGGATAAAGCTCCAGATCTGTCATACTGGAGGATTCAGTGTATAAATTGATAAGCCCAAGAGTATAAAGCTCACACCTCCTCTTGCCTGTCAAAGGCTGCTGTGGTCTCACCACCTAGGTCCTACACTGAACCTTCTCTGTAGCTCAGATGCACTGAAGGTGGCAGAGAACACCACAGCACAAACAATATGGCAGAGAGATCCATCACATCATCAAGGCAGCTTCTCAGCAATGCAAAATGCTTTAAGCATGACAACTCACAACGCCAGCAAGGTGTCAAACATATTAGGAGGAGAACAGAGGAATCAGGGCTCTAGGAAGTAGTTTCATGCATTACTTCTCATGACTCGCATCAGATAGAACCCTACACCTGATTCCCCACAAAGATGCTGTGAGATAAAAAGCAAAAAGTAGAAATCTGAGCAATGGCTGATATAAAAGAACCAAAAATAAGCCAGTATCCAAAAATTGGTTGACATTACACCTGAGTGGGTGTTTCAGAGGGCCTGTGGCCCATCTTGTCCTCCTTTGTTTGAAAGCACAAATCCCTGTGGCTCTGGGGAGTTGCTGAGTGTTTCACTTTTTCTCTCACAAGTATTCACAACTTCTTTGCTACCTAGAAGACCTGCAGCAATGCAATATGCATCAAAATGAAGCTTTTGGTTCCCCTGAAGACCCAGCACATAAAAATCTGTCAGGCATCTACCCACAGCCACGCTAGATGGCACAGACATGATCCACACTCTCAGCTGTACCACATACTGATCCGAGCTCACAATATTGGCTTTTTATCTCCATGGAGTGGTTCTATGCAATCAGTCCTACAGAATGAGTTGTATTAAGTTACATGATTAAAAGATAAAGAGTAGTTATAGAATATTCATGAGCTGATATCACATATAGATGAATAAACATCTCTGTATACATATAAATATACAAATTATATAAGCTAACGAAAACCACATTAATATCTATTTCAATTAACATCTTTGACTACCAAACCTTTTACAAGGAGGTGATAACACACAATGAACTGCAGAGCCATTCAATGAGAGGTATTTACTGTGCATCTGCTGACATGGAATTAGTTTAGTGCACTTTAGACATCTCTCTGGAGTCCTGTAAATACACACAAGTAAAATCAGGTCGGTAAAATGCAGCCTGCAAGTTTTCCATTTGGTGGAAAGAATTATTCATTAGAGGAAGGCTTGTTTTCAATTTATATCCACAGCCTCAAGTTGGGTGTCAGATTGAGACTCTCGGGAGATGTCTAGTGATGATACAGTAAGAAAGGTGATCAAAGGTAAACAGTAAACAATTTATGACATAGCTCTGCAGTCACTCACAACAATCTCCCCTCTAGTCTCACCTCCATATTTATACAGTTCCTTTTAATTTTTCTGTATTCTCAGCTTTCAGACAGCAGACAAACAGATAAATAATATCTACAACACACTTATGTGCAATATATGTTGCAGCTAGACTTATCCCTAACTCATAATCCCCATCTTTTAGCTCTACAGTCATTAACATGACACAGACTTTGAAATCTGCAACTTTTATTGATACTATAACCTTTGAAATTTATACCTAGCTTGTACAGTTTGAGCCTGTTTGATAATAAAACACTTGCATCCTGAACATTTTTGAGACTAACAGGCTGAGAACAGTGCTGTCACTCAGTGCCTCACAACTAGCATGTAATTTGCAGTCAAGGGTTTTGGTTCCTTGTCCTGCAAGCAATGATGGTTCCATTGTCTTTGTCAAGGGTCCCTAGAGAGGGAAATCTATATTGATTTTCTCATGTCTTCAAGAAGATACCTGTTTTTGTGCCACATAGAGGTTTCTTATAAGCCAAGTGCCTAACCTGAAGATTTTGAATATAGAGACTACAGATGTATACAAAAAAAAGACAACCAAAGTAGACACACATGTACATTCATCCATAGAATGAATCATTTCCCCTCACCCTGAGTGCAAAACTGCAGCTTAAGTTGTTTTCTCCTTATAAAGAACCTTAACTAGCTAACCAGCCAAGTGGCAACTGGCACTGATACAGGATCACCTCACAGAGAAGAACCCTACCAGGAACTGCAGCTTTGCAGCAGTGCAGTGAGACTGGATGGTTTTTGGCAGGTCAGACTCTGGACTTCTTCTTGCATTTGAAATGCTATCAGCCTCACAGCTGTAGGGGTGCACACTTACCAAAATCATGACATTTTAAATAACATAGGTAATTTACCCAAATAACACAGGTATTAAATGTAAGCTTCTTTAAATTGATTTTGTTTAACTTACAGTCTGTCTAAGATTTCCCTGCTGCTAACTGAACCTGACACTACACATGACTCAGGGCTTTTAAACTCTGCCACTGAGGTTCCAGGAAGGTATCTCAAATATTCACCCAAAGTACCTGGATTTATGCAGATGGCCTGGGACAGCTATGGGGCAATTTAGGCACAACTGCAGCCAGCTTCCTGACTATGCACATGGCTCCTCCTGACCCTTCAGATACATGTCAGTCAACAGCATCCTACAACAAATCACTACCTGAAAGGAAGCTGGAGTCAGATGGGGGTCAGTCTCTTCTCCCAAGAACAAGCAAGAGGACAAGACAAAACAGCCTCAAGTTGTGCCAAGGGAGGTTTAGGTGGGACATAAGGAAATTGCCTTTCCCAAAATTGCCTTTGCCCAGGCTGCCCAGGGCAGTGGTGGAGTCCCCACCCCTGGAGGGGTTTCCAAGCTGTGGAGATGTGGTGTGAGGGACATGGGGCAGTGGGGACCTGGCAGGGATGGGGTAGTGGCTGGACTCCATGATCTTAAAGGTCTCCTCACACCAAAATGATTTTATGATTCTAGTAACCACAAAAAGTGCAAAGGCACATCAATGCTTTTCATACTTTCAAAATAGTGTAAATCAAGGAAATACTCCAGTCGAATCTTGATAGAACACTTCCCCCCTACTAGGCCCTGCAAAGATTTCAAGTTAAACTATGTTTTCTTATTATAGATACTCTATCACAAAGAAAGCCTCAGGGCAGATTCCCCAGTGTGCTCTGTGTGCACCAATCCCATGGTGTTGGGACACTGCCCACCCAAGTCCCACTCTCCCACACCACCACCTATTGACACGTAGAATTGGTGGGGGAATGGATAAAGGAGAGGCCAGGACACAGAAGTCACCCTCCTGTGATACTGCATGGACGCTCATGGCATCTTCCAAAATGTTCCCAAGGCCTTGAAGGGAGAAAACAGCACAGCACTTGGGCTCATCCCTGGCATCTTCTGTGCCGTGGGCAGCAGTCCCAAGCAGCCAAAGCAAACTGCAAATCTCATTTTTCATACAGCCTGTGCTGACACGGGTGGTTCATACAAACAGAGAGAGACCTCTGTAGCCATGCCCTCGGGTGTTGGTACCTGGTGCCTGTGTCACTGCCACTCTTCACTGCTCCGTCATCCGTGGCATTAAAGGTGCTGGTCCAATTTGCCAATTCCTCTCCATTCTGCCAGCTAAACTGCAGCCCTCTAGCAAGAAAACGAGGCAGTTGATATTTGGTATCATTCATCAGGTCAAGTCGATCAGCATGAGTTCTCACGTCCTTTTTCTTAACGCGGAAATGTGGCTACAACACATTCATCAAAAACAATAAAAAGACACCCAGAACCACAAGACATCATCTTACTGGTGGAAACCATTCATTTTCAGTTCCTGTAGACTCTGCAAGTCCCTGGCTGAAGACAGCACCTGACTCCCCAGCCAAACTGGAAAGCCAGTGCTCATAAACAACATACAGATGTGTGGAGCGAGGTGGAAATTTCATTCCCAGAGACACAACTGCAAAAAGATGGAGACTTATGAGGAAAGCTGCAGGGTCAAAAAAGTAAAACCTCCAAACTCCAATTTTACACCTACAGTAGTAGTTAAATGTGGTGGGCACTGGGTCCTTCCTCTGATTTCTTGGCCATGCAAGCAAAGGATTTGTCACTTGATGACTTGCCTAAGTCACACTATATTGCTTCTTTTCCCTGTTTGGGAAGGTGATATTTTTTAAGCTGATGGTATCACAATCATAACTCCTTGTCTTCCAAACTTTCACAGATTCATTCCAAGACTTATGATGCTTGCAGTCTTCAGGAAACTACACCTATAGCTGGGTAAAAGCCTCACATGTATTTAAAAAGCTGGGTCTGAAGAAATATTTGACAACAAAAGTCAAACCCTTCCCTTAGCTCAAGAGCCAATGAATAGGAATCTTGTGATAGTTATTTTTAATCTTCTCCATTTTAACCCAATTTCATGATTTCAGAAGCCTGGCAGCTGACTTGTGAACATTTGGTGCTGCCAATACCGAAAGTTAAACTTCCCAACTGGGCTGTGTGGGGACAGCCAGGAAGCAATCTGCCCACTCTGCCCCAGGGAAAGGGCATCCAGGACCCCACTGGGTTCCTCAGGCAACAGGCCTATTACAAGGGCTGGAGAATCTCTGAGACCACATCCCTCCTCTAGTCTAATTGGCAGCAGTTACAAGCATAGGAAATTAAGAAGGAACAACGTGGGGCATTAAAATAAGGTCTCTTTCCTTCCTGCAGCAGAAAAGGGCAGCATCTCTAACCAGCTCCAAAAACATGCAGTAGGAGTTTATTTGTTCTGTGCTGTGGAAATGTGTGCAGATAGCTTCTTGTTGTCCTACTTGTTTTAAGATAACCTTGTCTGGCTGGAGGTATCTGCAGTGCAGGCATTTCCACGTGAGCTAATTGCCTCTGTTCTTAAAAATCATTAGAGATTGGCTCAGTACAGGTAGCTCACTCGACCAAAGGCTGGTCCTCACCCCAGGGGGGACTGATCCATCCTCCAAACAATCCCTCCATCAGCAGCACAGGGAGCCCAGGGTCACTTGCAATGTGAGCACATCTGACAAAAGGATCCCAGCACCCAAGTGAAGTGCAGTGCATGTTACCACAAACATTATTCCTGACCTAAAACCAAGGTATCTTGAAAGAATATAAGAAGTTTTCCCTTATATGTTTCTTGCCTTTTAATCTTTTTGCTTAGGCTTGTTTGTTTTGTTTTTTTTTTTATGAAAACAGACTTTTTGGTGAAGGCATTTTGAGTGAGAAGGAATTCTGAAGGAGGTAGGGAGCCATTACAGCACTCTGAACTGAGGAAAGAGCCAGCCTCCTGGGCTGTCCCCTCCCTTCCCAAAGTGCTTCCTACCACAGAAGGTGGGAGAAAAGCACTATGAAAATACTGAAAAAGCCTCCTCTGAATCTTTCTAATGCATTTTGACTTCCTGCATGTCCTCCAGAGGTCAAATTTCATTTGTTCAAAGAAAAACATTTTAATTCTAAAAATGGGAACATTTCAAATACAGAAGCCAAATTTTCACTCATAGGAGACCCATTCTGATAAATTCTTGGTTAAATACATGGATGCAATCCTGCCTTGGGAAAAAAAAAAAATCAGAACAAGTGAAAGAGCCTCTGCTGATCACAATAAGCCAAATGAGATGATGTCACATAGGTACATCTTACACTCAGCCTGGAGAGAGCTGCTCTGGTGAACAGTTTGGAGAATCATATCACAGGATGTACAGGTTATGTTACAATGGCCAGAGGGGAATGAAGTGCTGTGGCTTGCCAGGGAGTTCCATGCCTTGGACATTGCTCTGACAGTTCTTCATCAGCTGAGGCTGCCCGGGGTACAGCTTCCAAGCAGAATATCAGCGTGAAGAAAATATGGGAAAATTCTCACTTTTAGTTACTAAGACACCTTTGCTTTTAGTCTTGTTGAAATAAAACACTTGTAATTCTCTCCCATGTCCCACAGTTTTACACATTTTTTGCCACGCTGTAACTGGTATGGAAACATGTTTTCTTTGAATGTGCATGAGTTTTTTAAAAAGCATCTAAATACATGGCCTTAAAAATATGTTTTAATTGCTAAGGGTAGCACGGAATGATACATGGGGAGAGAGAGCAGAAGTGTGGGAAAACCAAGCTGGAACTGGACTTTTTAATTTGATTTAAATTACGGACTACGGACTTCGGTATTTACTTGCAAACTGAAATAGAGAGTGTTAATCTTCCCAAAGAGCTGGTGTTGGTGTGTCCTTCAGAGATGAATTCTCCTAAAGCATAGCCAATATTCAGGCAGATGGAATGAAGAACTAAAACTTTCAGCAAAGTCCTTCCCCTTTGCACATCTTCACTCCACATGCAACAGCTGGAAGGAAAGCTCCAAGTGGAGGGGGCTGAATCTGTCCATAAAGCAAAAGAAATTATAAAATCACTCTTTAATGCCCTCCTCTCATCAAGCCATTTTTGGGAACAGTGTGTACTGCAGCTGAGGCACCAGGTTGAAAGGAGGACATGTGCATTTTGGGTAAGATCCAAGAGATCAGGAAGACTAACACTGAGGAATGGTAGATATGTCTTATGATGAACAGCTTCAAATACTTAGCTTTGAAATGGCAGAGTGGGGGACCTAACTGAGATCAAAAATACCTCTAATGAGGGCAAGCAAAGGTCTGGGTATGACACTTCTACATGGTAAGGACAAAGCTGAGAGCTGAGCTTAGGGTCAGGAGAAAGCCAAGTGTCCAACCTTGAACTTGAAAAGGAAAGAGGACCACAAAGTGCTCTTCTTCCAACAGATTAACACACAGACTTACGTGCACACACACAAAAAAAACCCCACAAGTGAAGAAACAATACACAGCTTATAGGACTGTGTGTCTCCACTGTGAGTCCACAGGACTCATATCAAGCTGCTGCTCTGCAGTTTCTGGAGTGATGGCACAATAAGCCTCTTCCTCTTAATAAGAACAACGCCCATAAATAATGGTTTGTAGTATTAGGACTGAGTAGAAATCAAGGGTGATACATTTGAAAACACTGACCTGAATTAATTCTGCTCCTAACAAGATCACTGGAGTTTTACCATTTATTTCAATCTACCTTGAGCTGGGAGATTTCAATTTTAAAGATACAGAATGTTCTAATCCTCTCAGTTGTGAGATGTAGGGTTCATAAAAGCTGTCTGGTCAAATCTGCAAACAGCCAGAGAAAACAGAGAAGAGACTTGACTGGCTCCATCAGTGTATTTCTTTGGCATATTACTGCAGTTAAATTCTACAGTGTTCACTCTCAGCACAAACTACCTTCAAACAGGTAAACAAAGAAGAGTAAATTAAGCTTCTGTGAACCAGAATTGCAATGGAAAAGCACATGCAGGATGAAAACACAGAAAAGGATGAGAAAAAAGGAGCAGAACAAAAAAAGAGGGTAAGAAAAGATTAAAGGAAGGGGAGGAAAGCAGAGGAAATTACTCAGACATAGAGGTCCCCTATGTAATTTAGACAGTTCATGTCAAAGCTTTTCTTTTTTAAAAAAAAGCCAATTTTAAGCCTGGGATCACTACCAATGATTACCAATGGTGGAACTTTGCCATTTGCTCAATTTGCACTGATGTACTTCTTCTAAAATTACGTTTCCCAGTGTGTGACGCCGATGATGACAAGGGAAGACTTCACCAAAGATGTAATAACCAGAAACACTCTCAGTGCAGAGATGCAATGTTTTGCCCATTCACTGTAAGCAATTTTCTCATCAAGGTTTATGGACATTATTAATCATCTGACTTACCCCTAACAAATAAGAGTACGAGCAATGTTGTGCCTTGCAACAGAGAAACTCCATTAAGTCGGATGTCTTAGCAATAAAGACCTTGAGTTTTGGGTAAATGTCAAAGCAATATGTTGATCCTAATTGGTAACAGTAAATGTTGAATCAGTATGTGGTCAAATAAACACTGGCATAATGTAAGAATAGCAGGAGGGGGTGAAAAAAAACCCATGGAAAATTAACAAAGCAGCAGTAATTCTGAAGAGCTTGTCAAGACTGGCTGTCAAGAAGCAGCAGGAAGCAAAGAGAAAAGCCTGTTGCTGCAAATCTAACAAGAAATGACTCCTGCACAAGTGGAGGTTTTAATAGCAGAGGATGTCAAGCAATTACTATAAGGTGAGAATGAACAAGTGGGTAGATGGCATCAAGAAGCTTTGTATCCATGCTGCTGTCACACTGAGATCCCACTTCACGGGTGCCTCATTGCCTTCCCCAAGCACGGAGGCAAGGTGACAATTCAGCTCAGACACGAGGGCAAGGCTTTTAAAAGGCAGCTGTTCTACAGCTAACAAATGGGGGAGACCCCAAAGGCTTCAAGCACAGCTGGTGGGCCTGTCTGGGCTCTAACCACGGAGCAGGCTGTGACAATGTATGCAGCAGAATTTATTCAAGAGAGACGCATGTGCTTGCACACATAAGAGCAGCTTGGTGCGAGTGGCTTAAGACAGTGATTAGCACCTATGGGTAATGAGGACTGAGTGAGGATAATACAGGTGGTGCAAGGAGAGGGTTTGGAAGACCACCTGCCTTTCCAGCCCCAACCCATTCCCCAAAACCCACCAGCTCATCTGATTAAATCTAGGCCAGCAGGCTATTTCCACTCATCTTTCAAGGTGACAGCAACCACTACCCCCATCCTGCCTCTACCAGAGGCAGACTGAACACAAAAGCAAGCAAAACGAGGCAGAAATCAATGTAATTTTATATGGGTGAAGCTAAGCCAAAATCTGACTCAGCTTGCTGGCCTACCACACATGGTCAAGCAAGGGGAAGCAGAGGAGTCTATACTCCTTTAGTCTCCTTTTGGAAGGGCTGAAAGGAAGATGAAAATGTCCCCAAGAGCAAGACAAATTACTTCACTTTCTTTCTGAGTTCCCTCTCTTATTTATCTTCACTTTTCATGCTCTTTCTTTCCAGCAGTTCTTATACTGCTTCTCTGTATGCATTCTCTATAGCAAAAAAGCCACTGGGAGCTGAGAGCAAGCCCAGCTTTTCTGCTTTCAGCTCTTGTTTAAGTTATAAGTGAACAGTATATAGAGCAATTAAAGATTTTATAATCATATTTCTGCAGGCCTGGTTATGGTGGTGTACTACAGTTACCTACTACCCAAACACAGAAGCTACATACAGTCCCTGCCCTGACAGACAGACAGTCCAGGACACATATAGGTTTCCTAAACTCAGTGGAAAATCACTTAATTTCACTGTATTTCATTTTCCCCCATTCATAATTCTGGTGCCCTTGAGAGGAGGAACTGAAGACTTCAGTGTTAAATGATCATGCTATTCTCTTTGAAAATGGAAAGTGATGCCCCTCGCCTGCTAACAGGGATGTCACAGAGGTATTTGAAAGTCAGATGGTTAATCTCACTGAAGATCCAGTTCCTTCCTTCTGCAAAATAAGGAAACTATGACTCACTGTGTCCACAGGGCGTATGGAAAATAAAACGAAAACAGTGGTATGCATGAATGACCTGCAGATGAGAGTGATTGGAAAGAGTCACTAAAATGGATCAGAGGGCAAGAGGAGGTTGGGTAATAAAGGGGAATATCAGGACTCTCCAATGTGACAGACTGCTGCACAAGTGAAGGCAAGCAGAGCAGCCAAGAGAGATAACAGTAAGAGGAGTTTGGGCAGAAAAAACAAGGATCTGTTTATTTTCTTGCAAGCCAGAAACAGTAAGTTTATTTACATTGCCCCTGAGAAGACATCAGAAGGGCTCAAAAGGATTGAAGCATCCACTGGTTAACAATGAGATGCTGAGATCAAACCCAACCCAGAAGAGTCAAGCAGACAAGCCTCTGTGTCCAAAACCTTCCCTTTCCTGACAAAAAAGACAGATTCAGACCCTGAAGACAATTAAGTGAGATGATAAGAGAAAGCCAAATGCTTACTTGGATAGTTTAATATCACTCCAAACACTCCAACCCGTTTTGAAATAAATATTCAGTGCACAGCGACCTAGAAAGCCACAGCACAGATGAAAGAAACATCAATCTGTCTGTAGGAGACCAGGTCCAATTCACCTGGGCTATCAAGGCAGAAAAATACCATGTGTGCATTTGCCTCTTTTGGTGGAGAATCCAAGGGCACAGCCCTAACAGGCACACCACAAAGAAACAAAACATTTCTGGCACCAACTCACATACTTGAGCAGGATGCTCCCCTTCTTACAAGAGTCCTTAATAAAAGTCACATTTGCATTAAGAGGAAGCAGAGTTGAATCTGACTAGTCTTGTTCAGAAAAAAATACTGATTTCTAACGTAAAACCAGCAAAATGCAGGTTTTAGTGTGGATACATACACACACTTCTGCTTACTGCCTTAATAGTGACCAATTTTTGCCTTAGTGACCTGTGGCTTTGCAAGCTGACTGGCAGTGGGTAACTGCTGAGCTGATTGCTTGCTGTCTTGTTGGGAGAAGACCACTAGAAAAGGTTTTGAAAATGTATGAAAGTACGTGGGAGAGCAGGAGTGGTATATTCACAGCAGAAGGAAGAAATTAAATAATGTGAGTCCCATGAAAAGCAAAATATAGATGGATGATGTGGGAAATGGGCACACGTGGCTACACCACACTTTTGGTCACACAGTGTCATACCAGGGACAAGCTTGGCTCCATATCAGAGAGAAATAGCAGTAGTAAAGTGCTGGAGGAGTATATTTTGACTAGCACAAAGAACAAAACCTTAAACACAGGTGGGAAGCTTCTGGATTATAACCACTATCACACTGAAAAAGGTTTTGTTTCATGTAGAGCATTTCACATTTGGATTAAACCTTACATCAGATATTCACATACAACATTTGAAAAGCCTGATCTAAAAACACTTCCCAAAAAAGATAAAATAGACTCAACACCAGCATTCAAGTAGTCTGCTTAAACAGGATGAAGTGTTGACTAGGACGTCAAGGACATTGAAGGATATCTTTCAAAACAACACCACAATCTTTCCTTTTCTCATCTGTGACTGGAAGATAAACATCCAAGGAGTAATAGATAATCTGTATCGATTCTATTTGTAGCAATTATTCATGATTAAAATATGACTTGTAATAATTAGGGGCAACAATAAACCCACAGAATGACAGAAAAGCAGTCTGCTTTCTTTTCAAGGAAAAAGGCCAATCAAGCCCTGAGCACAGAGGCTGACAGGAAATCCCAAATATCTTCAGATACCAGCAAATTCTGACATTTGAGGTGGTCACTCCCTGCAAAGACACCCAATGCAGCACAGGAACCCCAAGCAACCTCACCATGGCATTAGAGATCTAGCTGAGCTAATTGCTTTCCATCTCATCTTTCCAAAACTAATATATTTAGCACGAGGTCAAGTGTCCACACAGTGTAAACATACCCACAAAGCCCTGTTTGCACTGAGGAGTTAGGCTGAAAACAAAGAGAAAAAAGCATTTTAGAGCCAATCTGTCTGTACCCAGTATCAGCCACATGGGCAGGCAATACCCCCTCTCTCCATGAGCATGAGTGGACAGCATAATATCCTCCTGCCATTTGTGCAAGTCCCCCCCAAACTGCTGATTGCCCAAGATTCTCAGCTAGGACTGTGAAAAGCATAGCTCTGGCTGTATTTGTTCCTATGGAAGGTGCCCTGAAACTGCCAGGGACAGAGATTGCTTTTTAAGGTTTTCATCATGAGAAGCAAAGCATAAAACTTCCTAAATAAAGAGGACATGGAAGGACAGTGACTATCTGCAGGGCTGATGAAAAAGCAAAATGGATGCAAGCAACAGAGGGCAAGGATGCCTCAAAGAAATGAGAGGTTAAGTCCACATTTTCCTGAGGGAAGCATGGACTGCTGAGCAATGAATACACTTGAATTAAAAAATGAGGAATGAAATGAAAAGGCAATCAAGGGTAAGAATGAGGCG
>NW_008630416.1:17060-35463 GCF_000691845.1 Merops nubicus
ATGAATCAAATGCAGCAAGTTTAAGAGTGATCAGAAAACTCCAATCAGATCAAAACAAGAAGACTGAATTACCAAGAGGACTGCAACACAGACGTCAGTGGCCAAGGATGTGATTGCTCATGGATAGAGGTGTGGGGGTCACAGGTGTAGTACAACTCAAAACAGGATTCTGGGTTCCTACAAACGTAGGTAAGATTGAATTTAACACCTGCCTCTACACATAGAATCCTTTAGGTTGGAAAAGACCATTCAGATCATTAAGTCCAACCATTTCCCCATCCCTCACCCCACATCTCCACAGCTTGGAAACCCCTCCAGGGGTGGGGACTCCACCACTGCCCTGGGCAGCCTGGCACAGGCCTTCACAACCCTTTTTTTTCACCTTTTCCTAATCTAAAACTCTCCAAATACCCCACATGGAGGGCTAGCAGCTGATTTTTTTCAAAATAACATAAACCAAGCTGATGGTAGGTTTGAAAAGAACATCACAAAAGGGCTCTCATCCAAAGGTGTTGAATGCTGGGCACTGGCAAAACTCAACCTTTACTTTGTTATACAGAGGCAACAGACTCATGTAAAGTGCAGAAAGCCCTAGAGAATCAGCCAAATATTCAAAAGAGCTGTTTGCATGGGCTGAAGCAGGCCTAGATCTCCATGCAACAAAGTGAGACTGAAGCAAGCTGCCACTGGGTATTATGTGAATTAGAATTAGGAGTTAATTATCTCTGTATTAATCAGCGAGGATAATGGCCATCTTTTGGGCAGTAAAAGGAACACCTTTAATTCACTACTCTGGGGCAAGAAGCTTCTGCAAAGCTCCTACAGCCCAACAGGACTCAAAGCTGAGGCAAATGAACCACTCCTGTGCAGGGTGGGCTTGTGGGGACTGATTTAGGGGCCACAGGTCACTCTGTAGTGATCCACAGTCTCTGTGGCTTAGGCTCAAGAAGTACCATGGTGTGAATAAAACACCAGGGAATGAGACACTCCAGATAATGCAATTTTCACACATAAAATACTGAAATGATTGACTTTCATTACCTTAACTCACTGTCATCTGGGGAATGGAACAGGACTGGCGATCCATAGGCTAGGTCAGCAAGTGGTTCTGCCAGCCTAACAGCAGCACAACAATGCCAGAAATAAAGCAAGTGTAGTGGGAGCAGGGATTGTAACCCTGCCTGTTTTCTGCCTCAGAGCCACCACCAGCACTGCCAGGGAGCACAAGAGAGGAGATGACATTCCCACATGCTTTGGTACTAAAAATTCAGCCAGTTGATGCTTTCTGTTAAAACCAAATTAAAATTATGGGTCAGAAAAAAACTGCTAGCAGCAGAATGCAACGTTTTGGGACACTTTTCACAATAAAAGTCTCTGTTGCATCCTATGATAGAGTTGTAATTGGGAAGTCTTGATGAGCTTTAATTCAAATGCCACGTACTTCTGAGGTCTCCTCTCCTGTCATCTGGGGAGACAGGAGCATTATGTAAAGCAACCACCAGCAGCAATGAGAAGGGGAATGGGATGATCAGTAGCAGATGACCTTCCAGGCAGGTGAGTTAATCTGCCAGCTCCCTGTTCATTTTGCCCCCTCCATCCCACTTCCAGCTCTTCCCTGAGCTGTCCCCCACCACAGGCTTCAGTGCTCCTCGGAGTTCTTGGGGAGCTGGTCCAGCTCCTCACCTTCACAAGGTTAGTGTGGCACAATGGGGATGCCAGCACCCCAGTCCTCACCCCCTGAAATGCTCTGGTAGCAAGAGCAGCATGGCTGGAGTCTCACCTCCTGCTGTGCTAGACTAGATCCAGTCACTTCAAGGGGATGGCCATATCCCATGCATACATGTGTTGAGTATAGAGCTTCAAGACTTTGCTGTCTCCTGAAGTTTCCAGTGCTCTTCTCCTCTGAAGAAAACCAACCAGAATCAAAACCTACTCTGCAGTCCTATCAGGGATCCTGTAAGGTGACTCATGGGACAGTGTTTCACTCTGGTTAGAAACAGAAGGGGCACAGGGCTCTGTGTGAGGGAGATGACTCAGTAGGTGACTCTCAGCTCATGTCTCTTGGGAAGAATACTGAAATGGAAAGAGGCTTTAAACACAGGAATAGATGGTGTGAGGTTATGGTGAACTTCTTCACAGGGTGCTATGAACAGGCCAGAGGAGCACATGCCAGGTATGGGGCTGGAGCTCTCAACTGATACAAGCTGTTTGTAGTTTCTCAAGAGCCCAGCTGAGGACAAAATGTCCACAACACAACTACTGCCCTCAGTGGGCTAAGTAACACATTAGATATATAAGATAAGATATATAGATAAGGACACACAAAGGATGGACAAGTGATGAGGCTCAGTCAGCACAGGTTTATGAAAGGCAGTCCTGCTTGACTAGCCTGATCTCCTTCTATGACAAGGTGACCTGCTTAGTGGATGAGGGAAAGGCTGTGGACGTGTCTACCTGGACTTTAATAAAGCTTTTGACACTGTCTCCCATGGCATTCTGTGGAGAAGCTGGTGGCTCATGGCACAGACAGATGGACTCTTCGTTGGGTTAAAAAATGTCTGAATGGCTGAGCCCAGAGTGGTGGTGAAGGGAGGGAAATCCAGTTGTTGGCCAGTCACAAATGGTGTTCCCCAGGGCTCAGTACTGGGGCCTGTTCTGTTTAACCTCTTCACCAATGATCCACACGAGGGGATCGAGGGCATCCTCAGCAAGTTTGTAAAGGACACCAAGTTGGACAGGAGTGTTGATCTGCTTCAGGGTAGGAAGGCTTTACAGAGGAACCTAGACAGGCTGGGTTGATGGGATGAGGCCAGTGGGATGAAGTTCAACAAAGCCAAGGCCCAGCTCCTGCCCTCGGGTCACAACAAGCCCCTGCCATGTCCCAGGCTGGGGCAGAGTGGCTGGAAAGTGGCCAGCAGAAAGGTGTTGGCTGACAGCCAGCTGAAGATGAGGCAGTGTGTGCCCAGGTGGCCAAGAAGGCCACCAGCAACCTGGCTTGGATCAGCACTAGTGTGGCCAGCAGAAGCAGGGCAGGATCATCGCTCTGGACTGGGCACTGGAGAGGCCATATCTTGAACACTGGGTTCATTTTTGGGGTTCTCACTCCCAGAAGGCCCTTGAGGGGCTGGAGCGTGGCCAGGGAAGGGCAACGAAGCTGCTGGGGAAGGGTCTAGAGGCCAAGTGTGGGGAGGAGCAGCTGAGGGAGCTGGGGGTGCTGAGCCTGGAGCAAAGGAGGCTCAGGGGAGACCTTCTGGCTCTGCACAGCTCCTGACAGGAGCCTGGAGCCAGGGGGGGGTCGGGCTCTGCTCCCAAGGGACAAGGGACAGGACAAGAGGGAACAGTCTCAGATTGTGCCAGGGGTGTAGACGTGGTGCTGAGAGACATGGGTTAGTGGTGACCTGTCAGTGTTGGGTTAAGAGTTGGACTTGATGATCTCAAAGGTCTTCTCCAACCTAAATGGTTGTATGATTCCTAGATATGTTCTTGTCTTACAGTACAGTACAGAATAAATGATCTTTCAAGGTGTAGTCCACATTTATTTCCTGTGAGTTTATTCCTTATTTCCCCGCGCTGTGCAAAAAAATGATCATAAGCTATCTTTCTCATGCAGGTAAGTAAAGGAATAAAGACATCCAGGGATTGATTTGCAACTGTTGAATAAAATCTGCTTCAGAAATACCAAAACAGTGGTGTAGCCTCAAGCCTGAAACTAATTACAGGGCACACACACATAGGAGTGATGTTTTATTCTCATTTAAAACATGTGAATCTTTCAAATAATGCAGGCTGCCTGCATGGGAGGGTTTGCTGTTCCTTGCTGTGTGATTCTTTGAGGTATTGTACATGACCCCTCTGACAGACCCCAGGGTAAACTTTGTTTAAAGACTTTAATAGCTTTGAAAACGTGTTCTCACTTTGCTGAAAAAAAGAATGTATCTTTAAAGAGGCAAATTCCCTTCTTCAGCTGACTTTTACATTGCATGGAAGTCAGGCTGTTGAAAAAAAGAAGTGTCTAGTGAATTCCCTGCCAATAGAATATTGATATATAGGAAGCTATTGCTGTGATGTTCTTCCCTTCCCAAAGCAGACAAGGACCATCCTATTGATCTCTCCCATGCAACAGGCTGGGAGATGAAGACAGAGACCATTTCAACATTTCTTACTGTAGTGGCAGTTTCCTGATGTAATCCAGGATTACTCCCTGCTGGCCAGACAAGAGCTCACAAAAAAAAGGCCAACCCTCAGCTGAGCATCTGATTCAAAAGGAAATTCAGCAGAAAGGCAAGCCTTGGAAAGATGAGTCAATACAAAAGCAAGTGGCAGCTCTGGATTTAAGCAGAAGTCCAAAGCATTTAACCTACTTTAGCAGATCAATGCAGCAGATTTTTAATCAGCACATTAATCCTAAAATAAAAATAATTACCCCAGAGATTCGTATTAAAGTCCCTTAATTATATCTCATTTCATCATCCTTTTTACTCAGGATCAGGAGCTACAGAGACCAGAGCTTCCCGATGTCATTCTCCAGCCTGCAGTTTAACTCTCTTCAGGACTTCTGCTGCTGCTGTGGGGACGAGGCACTGGCCTTGCTGAGAGCACCCACATCCATCCCTCTTGGGGGAAAACTGGGGAAAAAAAGGTGGGCAGGATTTTGCTTTCCAGTGACACGGTACAAAACAGCAGGGGAAGGAGCAGAGGAGATTATATGGTGTGTGAAAAACGTTTGAGCACGTGGAACTTCAACCTCTATGTTCTTCCCTTCTTCCAACAATGCCAGCAGCTCATCAATATCTCATTAAGGGGAAGCAGAGGATTTGACTGGAGGCTGGACCCCTTATCAAATTTCCCCAAGCAGAGTCTCTCTCTCCTGGAGCATCCTCTCCTGCCTGCAGTGCCTCCCTTCCCATGGTCAGGCTTGAGAGCCTCCACGGCACCCTCCACAGAGAGCTTCAGGTGGGGTTTTATGGCAATAAAACCAGCCCATTATTCCCTGTTTGTAAAACCAAGTGGCATGGGTCAGCTTACAGACACACAGCTGCTCCATCTTTCTCCCAGAATAGGATGCCTTTTTCCACACTGCTTATTGGGACCAGTCCCTAGTCTATGCTATTCCCTTTGTTGAGCCCAAGCTGCTCATTTTAGGTCAGAATCCCTTTGCCTTGATGCCCTTTACTCACTTCCACCATTTTTTCACAGAGAAACGAGTTAGCTCTCTGTCATATTTAGGCTTAAAAACATTGTACATTTACTTCAAGGCAATTTTCAGGTTTCCCTGCTGCCTTGGGAAGAGGCCCAGAGGCCTGTTACTGTTGCAGATGTTGGGAGGCAAGTAAAGGCTGTCATAAAACAAGCAGCACGTTGAATTCTAGTGAGTAAATGGTTTTAGGTTTAAGCAGCGTCCCAAGGCTCCAGCTTGGCAAGCAGCACCAAAGCTATAAATATCCCAATTTCCTTCTGCGAGGATGCTCCCCAAAAACACCAGCTCCACCATGGTCCCTGGAGGTGCAAGCTATAATGTGTCCAAGGAACCTCATGGCCAGCAACACTCCTAACAGGGGACTTAATGTCAGAGGTTTGCAAAAAAAAAGAGTAATTAAAGGTTACAGCAACCTCTGCATGGAGCAGACTGGCAATCAAACTGGTGGGAAACCACCACTTCCCAGCAGAAAGGACTCAAAGTGCTTTTTCCCTGTGGTCAGTTGAGGGGGAACCCTCTTTGAGACTCTTTCATGTGATTAAAAAAAAAAAGGAACAAACCACTACAACCAGTCGAAGGGTACACACATCTTGCTGCATGAGCCCCTTCCACGGCAGTGCTCAGAACCAGACTTCCTCCTGAGAGTTTGGCATCACCTTTTTTTTCATTCCCTGCAGCCTGCTGATGACAGCAGAGGCTCCAAGGGCACAAGGCAGGACAGAATGGCCACAGAGATCAGTCATTGGAAGGGTTTTAGTTGCATCTTCTCATCATTTAATCTTTATTTTGACATTTTTCATTTCAATTTATACTTGGGATTTATTTTTCATTTCTTTAATCCTGTTGCAGTGGTTTCACTTGTTAGTGCTGTAAGGTCTCCAGAACAAATGGGAAAAACTAAGAATATAAGGCAAGAAGAGACCTCACCTGATCATAAAGTCATCCTCTCAACACTAATGCAGCTCAGTGTTACCCTTGTCTACCTAACAGGTTCCTGAAGGCCCCAAAGATGGGGATTTTATACCTCCTCAGTAGCCCTTTTTCTTTCAGAGTTTTCCTTCATGGTCAAATCTATTAAGTCCACGACTTCTTATCATGCCTTGAGTCTTTACAGAGCTGTATTAATTTCCCTGCTCCTGGCAGAAATAGTTTGAGTATTTCAAGACATTTATCCTATCTCCCCTGAATTTTCTCCAAGCCATTTTCTACATGTTTTCTACACCTTTGCTGTTTTCTTTGGCTCCTTCCAAGTGAGTCACATCTTCCTGGAAGTGAGGTGCCCAAAAGCAGAGCCCCCCAGCCGAGGCCTCACTTCTAAGCGAGGCACACAAACTGCTCTCTGGATAAATTACAAGGCTCCTGTCTATACATATTAAAATCATGCTTGCTGCTTTTCCCCAGCGAGAAACATTCGCTGATTTGTCAGCGTTTTGCTTGTTCTTGGCACAAGGCAAACAACTACATGAGCTGCAAAACAGGCAAGAACCAAACCATTGATCTCTTCTGGGAAAATACAACTAAATTCCAGTAAAAAATTCACAGCAGCCACCTACGCTACTGAAACCCACTTACCTCAAAGCATGTAAGAGAAGCATTCCCCTTTATAAAATCATACGAGCCGTGACACCTCGAACTAGATTTAAATAAAATAAACTCTGTGTGGGTCAAGGTTAAGCACTTGAAGATGCTCACTGGTGTTTACTGTAAAAAGAGCAACACCATTTTCACATCAAAGACTGATGTGCTCTAGAACAAAGCAGTCTCAGCAGTAATTCAGGAGAATACAGCAGTGAAAACGTAAAGTGCTCTCTCTGTTATTTGGAACACTGATATTCTCACTTTGATTTTAGGAATCGCATCCATATGTTTGTTTCTAAACCCACTAAAGTTGAAGCAATGAGAGTGCTACCTTAATTCAAGGTATTCCAGCCATTTCAGCTTGCACTTACAGAGGGTGAAAAGCCTCGATAGCAGTGTCTGATCAGGGGCAAATACTCGGCTGGCACAAGCCAGTTTAGCTTAAGTTAAGTAAAACTTGGATTTTTACAACAGCTGAGGATTAAAACACAATCTAAGAAACACAGTGATCATCACGGTCTGCCGAAACAGCCTCCATTATTAATAATCTCACAGGCACTACAGAGGCTGGATGCACCTTCCCAGATTGACAAGATATTCTCAGGACAACACCAAGAAGTGGTTTGAACTGTTACAATGGTATGGCTGAATCTCTGTCTCTGTCCAGTCCCAGCACACAACTTTTCCCATTCCCTCAGGTCCCCCCTTACCTTTTGAGATAGTTCCTCCCGTAGAGGATCTGCTGCAGCAAGGTGACTACGGCAAAGGCGCAGATGAATATGAAGAACAAAGTTCTGTTTCCTAACAAATCCCTGCTTGACGAAGGGTCGGTGTATCCCATCCTTCTCAAAAGCCACTGAAGCTCCACGGGATGAAATTCAGTTCATTGTCACCTTCATGCCCTTTTTGCTGGGAAGTGGAGGGCAATGCTTGCTGGCTCTTCTGCGAGCAACCCGAGGACGAGGTGTCCCATTGTCTGGCCCTGCTGCCCCTTCCTTGCCCCTTTTGGATGTCAGCGCCGGGACTGCACGCAATCGCTCGCTTCCATGGTAAAGTTTCCAGGAGATTCAGACGTGGGCAACATCTGAAATCATCTCTCAGAGCTCCTCCAGCTCAGGCAGCCTGTGCTGTGCGAGAGGCATGCCGTTCCCTCTAAGCCTCTCTCGAAAACCCGCTGCTAGCAATTATCTACTTCAATCCCATTTTCGTATTCCAGATGGGGGAAGCTGCAAATAAACCAGAGACCTGCAGCCAATGGCAAACACAGGGCGCCGGCAACCCGCGCTGCGAACACATCGTCGTCAGCTCTTCTGTGCTCCTGCTCAGTGACTCCAGCAAAATGTGCTCCCGAGGAGACGTGACTGGGGTGTGCTATTATTGAACGAGCACGGAACGATCATGAGGATTTCATTCAGCCCCCTGCAAAGAAAACAGCAGCAGCCTGGTCAGGCTAGCAGGAGAGAGCTGTGTTTTGTGCAGCAGCCGTCGGCACCGTGGCGTCTGCATGCAGAATGCAGTGCCTTTTAGCCCCACACCACTCACGGTTTGGGCTCCTCTGTTTCCCCTGGTTATTCTTCCAGAGTGAGCATAAGCAAGGTCACCGTGCATCCCTTCAAGGACAGAGCTCTCAGTTCCTGCATGCTGATTTATTGGAGGCTCCGAGTAGCCTCACAGCCGCAGAGAGGGAGACTGCCTCTCAGTGCAAGCTCTAAGAACCATTCATTTAAAGAGACAAATATTCTAATTGTTCCTCTGCCAGAAACAGTTCTCTTTTGAAAGGGCAAAGCAACAAGACCTCGTCCACGGCCATCATAACTCCTGCAAAAATCCCCCCATTGTCAGGAGAGGCTCGATTCAGCTCCCAGGCAAATCAATGCGAGTTTTTGTTGCTGATTTCACTGGGAGCAAAAACTGCCCCTGACTTCAAGCTTCCTAAAACAAATTCCAGTGAAAGCTTTATCCCTGAATGAAAGATCATGGTTAGGAGGTTGTTTTGCCCCAGTAACAGATGGGAAAAGGATTTTGACAACAAAACGTGGGGAAAAAGAAAATCTTTTGTCTAAGAGAACAGGAAGATTTTTGTGTGAATAAATGTTCCAGCAGTTAAATGAGCATATGCAAAATGTTCTAGCGTGCCAGCAGCCCAGCTGTGTGAAGCAGCAAATGGGGACTGCTTCTGGACTTTGTCACAGCTGTAACTGGTGCTGCATGGGAAGAAGGACCAAAAGTAACTTTCTGCAACCCTTTCAGTCCAGTTCCTACAGCCGAGGCTAAGTCCTTAGCGTGACCTATGGTAATTTAGGCAAGACAATCACAGCCTAAGGCAGGCTTTGCCTTTCCTGTTTTTAACAAAAGTAACAGAAGTGTTTAAGGTAGGTCACCCTGAACTTCTGCAGGCAGGAACCCCCAGAGGCTTTCAGTCACCCTTGAATTTGCAGAGTAGTCACCTGTGTCCTTCTTCAGCCCTTTCTGAAGCCTCTGGAACCCTGCTAATTTGTAAATCCTACTCATTGCTTGAAATTACATATACAGGGAAAAGTAGAAGAGGGCAAGAACATACTGATACTTCCTTGGAAACACTCTCCTACCATTTTGTGGTTCGGAGTCTTCTCAAACTAGGGGAAGGAAAACAGTATTTTGCTTAGAAAAATAACTGAGTTCCTTTGTATTGTACTGGGAATGACACATATACCAGGGGACTGCAAATTAAACAGCAAAACCAGTTTGATTCCCTCGTGTCAAAGTCCTCAGCTCTAGGGCCAAATATGTTTAACAATCAGTTCAGGTAAGCCCATATATGAAGAAAATATTTCCCTGTGAAAATATTTCCCTGTAGGAACCATACCATTTGGATGGATCTAACCACACACCCTCCTCAGTACCAGGAAAAACAGTACAGCCCCCAGAAATCCCAGGCTGGGACCCCAAAAGATACCACACAGGCAAGCATGTACAGAGAAGATGAAAGGTAACATCTGTAAGGGCAATGTGAAGGAAAAGATGCTTAACGCTTTGATTCATTGCATTTTTACCAATACCTTTGAAAACCCTCTCTTAGAAATTTGTCTCAGTTGCTCCAGGAGTTACTTTACAGGAACAGCAAAGTACCAGAGAATGGAATCTGGCTTCTTATTACCTCCTATGGGTTTGACACCAGTTTTGCAGATTTTTAACATCACCTAGGTTTTCATGAAAACACTTCCAGCTTGTCTTTCTCTTCCCTGCATTCAAAGTGATTTTTTCTTGAGGTGTCTGAGCTGTAAAGCACCAAACTCTTGAGCCTAGCAGCTATTCTTTCTCCTGGACTGATGGTCAGCCTGAACAGCAGTAAACAGCCTGGAAGTGACATGTACTCTGAGATGGTCTTTGATTTTCTGTGTCCTCTCATCCTCCTCTGCTACACCAGAGCTAGCCAGAAGATACAGCACCTCAGAGGCCTATGTGCAGGAGAGCTGCACACCCAAAACAAAAAGCAAAGTACAAAGATGTATTTTATAAGTGGAGAAGGTTTCTTGTGCCAAATCCTGAGCAGACACCATTCCTGATGTCACGTATAAAAGAAATTCGCTTGCTGCCTTCAGCCCAGTATCACAGTACACTGCAGAACAAAAAGCAGAGCAGCTCTGCACAAGCATAAGGAAAGAGGATGTCTACTGACAAATTTTCAAAGGTTTCTCAAGGTTGCCTGCAATGTATGTTGTGAGTGAAAAGTCATAGACTCCATGCAGAAGGGCTGATGAGCAATGCCAACGCTCATTCCCAGGGGCTCTTTGAGAGTCTGACTTGTCAGCTACTGGCATCGCTGAAAGCATCAAGCCTCTGCAGAGAATATTTATTTTTTTTAAAATGATTTTACACCATGCACTTAAGCAAGTGATGGGCAACAAAAGAGCCCCTCCAGAGTTTCTTAGCAGCCTGGGGAACAGGACATTACAGTAAGCTGTGTTGTAAACACAGCTTTGCTGGGCATGAACGGGCCTCAGGTGCTGTGTCAGGTAGGTATTGACCCTGCAACGTTGCTGCAAAGGCACTGGCAACGTCCAGGCAGTCCAGGGCACATCATGACATACTCCAGTCAGGGTCATGCCAGAGCACAGGAACCCAGTAAATAAGATCTCTTCCGCCACCCGGGGATCAAGTCTCACTTGACTGGTATCAGCGACTCAAAATACCTCTGAGAAGGTGGTGAGGGAGAGATGGTTACGCTGCATGAAAGGGTATTCCTGTGTCATTTCCTGGAGTATAGACTCCAGAGGCTAAAGCAAAGGTGGTGAAAGGGAACTGCTCACAGCCTAGCATAACATGAAGCTGCCACAAGCAGTCTGTCTTACTCATTGCTGGCCTTTATTTGTCGTACGTGAGCTGCTTGCTAAATATCATCAGAGTTAATCTACCACGAGAAGCTCCTCCAGCCTGAGCAGTGAGACTCTGAGCCCTCAAACACAAACACGAACGTGCTCCAGACACTGATACCCTCCAACGGGAGCTCACTGTTTGCACATAAGTCTAAATGAAGCAGAACTGGGGACAAAAAAAAAAGAAGAAAAAGTTAACATTGAATCTCAAAGACAAAGAAATCTTGGCTAGCCACCAAGACCACGTTTCTGAAGCCCCACACACAGAAAGCTGAATCAGAAAAAGCACAAAACCTGGAAGGAGTCAGACTCTACTTCTCTTGTGCAGGGAACAAGCACACCTCTTTCTGCTGCGAGGACAATATGCAGCCCTTGACTCTAAGCTGCTGTTTATTCCTTACTGCAAATGGAAACAGAAAAATTCACTTCTGATGGGCAGGTCTGATTGGGAATTTGCTTAAGTACTTTTCACTGAACCTGTCATTACAATCAGTGTTTGATTGATTGTGCACTTTAATTTCAGCTGAAACCAAGGGCACTCGGATAGGAGGGTCTGCCTGTTGGTTGTTCAAACCACAGTATACATAACTGAACATGTTAAATTCACAGTACTGTACAGGTTCAGAGTAAATCAAAACATACTCCACATTCCCCTTCAGAATTTTTCATCTCCCTCCCTGCTCAACCTCTCTCCACTCCTCTTCCTGACTGTTGTGCAGATTAAAGAACTTCACACACAGCCCAGCAGAATACTATGGGCTGTAAAAGGTTTTAGTAGAACACTTTCCACATCTCATTCTTCCCTTTAAATTAAAATTGAATCAAGTCTATTTACAGTTTCTACAATGCTTGTGTCAGCTGCTAGATCCCTCACTTTGCAAAGCACTGGCATGTAGGTATATGCCTGGAAGGTTCTGCTGAATATGAAACTCATAAACATATGCTTATCAATATTAATTCTTTTGCAGATATAACACATGAATTTATTAGCATAATCTAGTGTTTAACACAACGTCTAGTCCCCCATGACTGCCACAAATCCGTATGTCTTAAACTGGGATATTGAAGGAAGCTGAAAGGATTCAGCCAAGATGTAAACATTTATTTCCTTGTGAGCTGGGCTAGGCCATGAGGAGATGACAACGGCTGATTTGGCACCAGCCCTCCTACCTGTGGAGCTGCCTGAACTGGAGGAAGTGTCCTGAAGGTGACACATGGTCTGCACACTGGAAATGCACTGCATCATCTATTGATTCACAACCAGTTTCCTTCTAACTATGGGTTACATAGGCACTGAGGGAGAAACAAACCAGTACATAAAATAGCCCTTTTTAACACGGCGTACACTATGGGACAAGGTTTTCTCCTCCCTGGCCAGGAAGCTCTAATGCAGAGGCTGCCATGGCTATAGTGCTCTACATTCACTATTAACAGTTCCTTACAGTAGGGCTTGCTAAAATAGATAGCAAAGGGCAAAATTAAGCTGAGCTCAGTGATAGGGACAGTCTTGCTTTCCCAGTGGTGCTTCCAGGTTCCTAGAAGATACAGGAAGTTTAGTGTGGTTGGTATGACCCACTGCAGGCCCACAACAGCCCTGCAAAATTGAGAACAAGGAGGCTCAATCTCTCTGCAGGTAAAAAGAAAGAGGACCAAACTGCTTATTCATGAATCATTTGTTAAAAGCATGGGTTTGATTTCAGAGCACTGCATGGGAGTCTTGGATCTGGCACCAAATCAACAGGACTAAGATGATGGCAGAGCCACGAAGGGGTCAAAGGGTTTCCATGGCCAACACTTGCTCTCACAATGGGAACATGATCCTGCCTTTAATCCAAGCAAGTCATGACTCCCACATAGTTCACCAAAACCACACTTAAAACCCTCCAGTTAAAGCCTTGGAAAGTGGTGGAGTCAGTGGAACTCACTTTATAAGTTTAATGACAGCTGAAAGTTTTGATACTTCTTTTAGCTGAAAATATTCTACCATTTATGCTACAGATATTTCCCATGGTCAGAATAAGGGTCACACATCATCTCATGCTGAAAAACCCAGTTAATAATTATTTCACTATTTTGACCACACATTTTTACAACAAAAATAAAAAGGTTAAACTGAGACATCTAAAAAAATATGGCATATAAAGTTAGATTTCATTGATAGAGACAATTAATCTGATCTTGGAATACGTTTCGCTGTGTCAGTGAGTAGTACTAACCAGAATGGAGGTAAATATGAAAGAGAAAACATTCCTCTGAATAATCATTTAATTAGGCACTTTAACAGTTTCACACTATGCTTACAATCAAGATGTAGAAGAGACCTATGATAGAAAATCTTTTGGGAAAAGTTACCTTCCCCTTTTTACCATGGTTCTGCATTGATTCTGCATTCTAAGGAATGCAGTACAGTCCTCTTGAATTAGCCACCAGCTTCAATTTATACGAACTTCCAAGAATTCCAGACATTCAGCTTTCAAACCACTCTCCATGATGTCCTCCTTTGGCACTGGTCACATCACTGACTACAGACTTGTCTGTAGGGAACAAGTGTTGTCTTAGGCAGTCTACCTCTTTACCTGTGTTACTCTTCTAGACAAAGCCAGTAAATATTCAGACACAACACGTTTTTTTAAATAGTCCATGAGTAGTTCAGCCCATGGCAAGAATGATAAATTACAAAAAATCCAGCTAGCTTGTGTGATCTGAAAAAATCTCACTTTTCTTGAAATACATTTTAGTTCACTCTTGTGCCACGGTGCAAGTGCTCGCTGGAAATCTGGACAATGAACCCTAAAGAGAGAAACCTCTAAAATATCACACAGTAGTGTGACCAGGAACATCTCTCTGTCCCTGCTGTGATAGTGTGGATTCAACTTTTAAGCCCTGCACAGCGTCTGGTGTGACCTGCACAGGGTTATAGAGAGAGCTACTAATAAAACTGGTGACCCTTTCAAATTCCTTCCTTTAGATCTGTGATGTGCTGTGAATTCCTGGGTCCTGCTTATCTGAAACAGGACTGTGTTAGACACAGTGGCTAGGCATTAGCAGAACCAGTTCTTCCCATTGGAACATGTAATTTAAGCAGGCAAGAAGGAAAGGTAGGAGAAGGGAGGTTTAGTTTAGATTTTAGGAAAAAATTTCTTCCCTGAAAGGTTTGTCAAGCCCTGGAACAGGCTGCCCTGGGAACTGGTTTGAATCACCACCCCTGGACATGCTTTAAAGTCCTGTAGATGTGCTGCTGAAGGATATGGTTTAGCAGTGGACTTAGAGGAGTTAGGTTAATGGTTGGACACGATGATGTCTTTTTCAACCTAAGTAATTCCATGATTAGACCCTTTGATAGAGAGCAGGAGTTGCAGTTTACAGGTGAAGTCTTACAGCATGCCACTTCTCACCTCACAAACATACTAGGATGCAAACCCAATGTGACAATGGTCCATTTTGCTGATGAACAAGTTTGGGAGTCCAGTGGTGACAGTAATCCACACAGACTGAGAAATTTACCCTTAGAAAGGGCCTGGATCACCCCTAACCTCTACCAGCAGTTTGGCCTTTGCCATCTCTGTGAACATAAATGTCACAGGACTGTCACAGGCACTGAGGACATGGGCACAGATTTTGAGGGCTGCAAGAGTACTTAAGCATCTTCCTCATCTTCAAGTTTTGGGAGTTAAATGAACATGCTTGTTTGGCTCTTGGCTTCAGTGAATTGTCCAGGGCAATGATTCAAATGAGGACTTACAGTCAGACCTTTAACTCAGCTGCAGCTCGGGGCTAGCTTGGGAGTTGTTTCGACCTGAACACAGCAGAGCCCTTGGGGAAACTGCAGCTACTCGTGACCCCATGAGCCCCATCACACCAGCAGGAGTCTCAAAACACTCCCCGGGCAGAAGGCAGTGACCTGTACTCTCCCTGCTCACACGCCCAAATGTGCCGTGAGTTAGCACTAACGAATGCCTGACCAGACTTCTACCCTCCACAGCATGCTGCCAAGAAGATAGCCTACAAAAAAACCCAGTGACATTTGCTGTTTTCCACCCTATTCCAGTGCTTTTCTCCAGCACAGGACCCAGCACAGCTGCCTCTCCATCATCTGGAAAGCTCTGGGCATTTATCAACATTTTGATGACCTCTCGCTAGAGAGTCTGCAACAAGTCATTGATTTAAAGAGCTAAGTACAGCCACTCAGTTGTGTTTTTTTCTCTAACAACCAAAAATGAGTAGTTTATCCACAGACTGTTATTAATCTCCAGCACAGGGAGCTGCAACAGCACTTGGCCTACAGGATGCAGTGCTCAGTAAGAAGCTGTTAAAGAAATGCCTTTGACAGGGAGAGACATCCCCCGGAGAGCTCTCCTCTGAGGAGAGGGAAACACACCATGGCATTTAGCCACAACTGGGGTTTTTTTCCAAACATTCCCATCATCATCACCTTTATTTAAACTCCACTTTCAGTCAGCTTTTTTATTTTCTTCCAGATGTATCCAGCAGCTCCTCTGGAGCTAAGAAGTTTGTGCGTGGGGTTTTTTTCATGCAGTGTGGGTAGGAAGGTATGTGGGAACTGTAATTCAGTCACTTTAAACCACATGAAGCTGAAGCTTAAAAGGAAAAATAATAATAAATGGTTCAGATTGTCAGGCTCAGTGCATTTCTCAATCAATTAAAGCTTATTTTAGCGTCAGGGCAGTTTATTTTTAAAAAGTTCTCCTGGCACTTTGATGCTTTCATGTTAATGTGCAGCTAGAAAGGTCTTGCTGGGAACAAATTACTTTTGGTAAAGCATTTTCTGCACTGCATTTTTAGTTTCTGACACATGACAATAAATAAGATCCACATGAATGAACCACAGCAACAAAACAGCTCCTGGCAGTGAGGGTGAGGGTTTGGACCTAGGTAAAGGAGGAATATAAATCTGGGGCTCAAGCATAGTAAAAACATGGTTATTTGGGCTCTGAGTCTAGAAACATATTCTTCAATGCCTCTAACCTTCAGCTGTGATGCACCTTGTAGGGACATTAAACAGTGAAAAGGCACCAGTGAAGATATCCTACATCAGATAGTTGTTTTTTTTCACCATCAGTTTAAAGTAAAATATTATATCTGCATTTTGGATCTTCATTTTTTGAGGGTATGTTGGTTTCCATTTCAGAGATGGGCATCAACACAGGAACAGCCAAATCAATATTCCCCTTTTGCAATCCATGCAGCACTTAAGGAAATGAGCCACGGTGCCAAATTCACACTGAAAGTTTCACAGGTCCAAAAGTTGCCCAACTGATGAGGAAAGTTCCTCCCTGATGTGACCACAAAAATAATTCCTAGTATTGTTTGTGAGTCCTTAAAGAATGTGAGAGTGGCTGGCAAACAAGAACAAAGCTCTGAGGTCAGTTCTGTTGGAATCACAGACAAAATACTTGCTAATGAAAGGGGCAATAATCATACTAAATTCTCCATATTTTTTTTTACTGTGGCAAAGACCAAGATATGATGGAGGATATATGCTATACTTTTGCATACTGTCATTACAAACAGATTAAAGTTTTCCTCTAAGGTTTAACAGACAAGGAAATTAAAGTTGAAAGGGTGTATGAAGAGTGTTCCCTTACCCCTTTTTAATTTACAGCTTTCTAGCCTCCCACTTTCTCTTCCTTTTCCTCCCTCAGGCCTGGAGCCAACTCTCACTGAGAGTTGAATTTTTCCATTCACTTTTTCCAACTGGAAAAAAAGTCACAATATCAAATGCAAAGCAATAGGGGACTTAAGGCCTTTCAGTGCAGCAGGGGACTATGGCATGGTCATGAATTTCCCTCTGGTGGCTCATGTTCAGGTGCCTTGGATATCGCTGCAGGTTTGACTTGGAAATCCAAGGAAGCTGTAGTTCAGATCTGTACGTACAGCATCCCTCTGCTCTGGGCAAAGGAAGGACACACCTTCTACCTCAGCATTGCTTCTTCCAGTTGATGAAGCAGAGGAATTGGCTGGCACTGCAAAAATCAGTGTGCTGTAGCACACAATCCCAGTTCAGATGGCCACACACTTCACAGATCTTGCTCTGGGACACACACCTGGTAAATCCCTGCAAGCCCTGATCAGCCCTACACAGAGCAGAGCTTGACTCTGAAGGTTAAGTACACACTGGAATTCACCAGCTGCTGCCAGAACATCACCCTTCCCTAAAATATGCAGGAATGTCATTAACTCTGTGTTTCATGTCTGTTTGCCTTCCTTGCCACCCCCAGTCTCCCATCAAGGCACGTCTGTGCTCCAGAGCTCACACATTCCTGTTAGAAGCACCATCTTCCCAGCAGCCAGTGAGAAGTGACAGAGCTACAAAAAAGTTGCAGTCCAACAGTATCCTTCCAAGTTGACTTCAAGCATCAATTCCAAGTGTTTCACACCCCATTGGGTTTAATAGGTTTTAATATTAAAAGTAAGAGATTCAATTTTAAAAATCATCAGCTGTTCCCTAGTTCACTATTTTTGCAGAACTATCCAGTCCTTTTTTACTGTCAACCTCTAAACTTCCTCCCAGTAAGCCAAAAGCCAAGTTCACTCTTCTTCTCTCCCTGGCAGGGACAACAGCCCTATCATTTGCTAATTAGGAGGAGTTTTAGGCCCAGCTTCATGTGCCACCAGGCTTCCTTCATGACTTCAGGCAGACCTACACCACCATGCTGAGATCTCCAAGTTGGCTTGGGAAGGCAAAACGGCACTTCTGCAAAAGCATGGCTCCTTCCAGCACTTGAATTTTGCTTTCTGCATGGTGTGGTGGAGTCATGTGCCACTCAGTCACCTCACCTTGCACTCCATATGTTGTGCAGATGAGTGTCTTTTACCCTCCTCAGCATCCCTTCCCTCATTTCTGAACCAACAGTTTCTTGGCCTTGCAGGTGTACTGTGGGAGGAACAATGGCAACTGTACAAAGCTTTCTTCTCATCAAGCAGGGTCTTCTTCTTCTGCCTCCTAATGTCCAAGAGCAGGATCCACCTGCCTGTTCACTGGATTCAGCTCCCCACTTCAGAAGAGACAGGGAACTACTGGAGAGAATCCAGCAGAGGCTCTGGAGATGCTGAGGGGCCTGGAGCATCTCTGTGATGGGGAAAGGCTGAGAGCCCTGGGGCTGGTCAGCCTGGAGAAGACTCAGAGGGGATCTTCTCTAGGCTGAGCAAGAGCTGACGGGTGGGGGGCAAGAAGCTGGGGCCAGACTCTTGTCAGTGGTGCCCAGTGACACAACAAGGGGCAATGGGCACCAACTGGAACCCAGGAGGTGCC
>NW_008630416.1:35494-46389 GCF_000691845.1 Merops nubicus
AGGGAAATCTCTTGGGGGTGTGGGTGGCGGGGCCTGGAGCAGCTTCCCAGAGAGGCTGTGGAGTCTCCTGCCCTGGAGAGATCCCAAACCCCCCTGGGTGTGACCCTGGGCACCCTGCTGTGGGTGACCTGCTGGAGCAGGGGGTGGGACTTGATGAATTTCAGAAGTTCCTTCCAATCCCCACCAGTCTGTGATACTGTGACTGTGAAGAGTTGCCATCCTCAACCACTCCATATACCCCCAAATTATCTGGTTCAGACAGACAAATATCAGATACTACTCATGAGAACCAGGAAATCTAGATATTAACAGCACTAGATGTATATGTCACAGCCTACCCAAAACCTCCATGCAGTTAGCTGAGATTTAGTCAACACAGTCCATGGAGACCAGCAGTCCTTTCCATCCTAAAGTAAATGTCTCACCTATGTCAAGTGAATCACATCCTAAAAATGTCTTTGTCTTTCCTGACTGCAATGGGAGTTTGGGATGACCAGTTCAGCATCTCCATGGTGGATACCTAAACACTGGTGAGAGGGCCAAGTGTGAAAATAACATGAAAACAAACTGAAGCTAATGCCGAGTCAATAACATAAGGAAGCAAACTATTTATATTCAATCTGTGGAAAATGCCTATCTTAATGTCAGTGAAACCACCACAGAAACCCAAATTTCCTGCAGCCACCTGCCACTGAAGGTGGACAGAGCTATAGAATTTCACTGAGATTTCCAGCAGTATTCCAGTCCTCTGTTTTTCTCTCTTGTAGCTACTGGAGATGATCATCAGCAAATGAATAAAACATACTTTCATGCGAGCAAAACACGTGCCAGCTTTGCTGCTGGCATTCTGTCCACATGACCAGCCCTCCCCTTTGCTAACCCCCTCTCCCACTTCTACTGTTAACCCTCCTCTCACCATCAAAAGGAAAAAGAGGCAAAACTGGGGAATTGTGACATTTCTTCCTCACAGTAATGTTCAAAACCAGTTGAGGGGTAGGGAGAGGTGGGGGAGAGTCACCTTTCCAGACAATACAAGAAACTCATTTGCTTCCAAAATATAGTTTCTCCTAGAAATGAAAGAATTTAAAAAGCAGCAGAAATAGTTTGAAACTATGAGAAGGAAATGCCCAGTTATATAGCACGCAGCTGTGGGAAGTCTCTGCCACATGTCAAAGTGCTTACTGAGAACCAAACACTCCTCAGGTGACTGTGCAAAGGCTAAGAGCATCCACAGATTCACAAATGATGTACTAACACCCCAGAATCACTGTGTGAGCCACTCAGAACCTCCTCAGCTAGGCTATTCTGCAATCATCTGTCAGGAAGGAGGGAGGTAGCAACAGCTTGCATGACCTGAAGCATTTATTATTCAACATTCCCTTATTTTCATGCCCTTCACTAAGATGCCTGACCTCCACATTCCCCCACAGGGATGGCAGGGGATGGTGACAGGAATGTAAAATGAGAAAAGCACTCCTCTTTGCATAATTTGGCCCCTGGATCAAATCTGAGAGAGAAATCAGAGAAGCTAAGGACTGCTAAGAGAATCTGCCCTGGTTTTTAGGTTAGATTTCATCCTTTGGTCATCACACTTGGCTGCAGACTAAATACCACCTGCTACGGCAATAACAAACTACAGTTCTGGGCACACTGCTTTATTTGGTATGAAGATTTCAGGGAAAAGAATTAAATTGCCTGCAAAAGAAATCTTCTCTCGCAGCACCATTTGAAGGTTAGCACAGAAACCCTCTAACAAACAGCTAACGACTGGGTAAATGCCAGATTTCACTGAGTTGTGCCAGGGATGTATTTGGCTATGTATTTTTCATTTGTACATCCCCCATAAAGTTGAATCATCATGCAAACTCTGCTTAATCAGAGCCTCAGCCAGTATGTGCTTCAATCAATGGGAGGCAATCTTGACTTCCAAGGGAGGAAGCAGAATCTACATCACTCCTATCATCAATTCAGACTCTTTTTGTTGTTGTTCTCACAGCAAAATCTACTGCACAAGTGGCTTTAACCAGCCCCTGTTATCATCATTAACAGAGATCCCTAATCCAGCAACTGGCCAAGCACCCAGAAGCTCTTTTAAAGCCCCAGGAAAAGCTTAGAGCAATCCTGGGAAGCATCCAGCATCATATTGGACTGATATGTAGAATACCCATTTCAAGCTTTTTTTCCCCTATTTGTTACGATGATGTATAAAAAAGGCATTAACTAATTATTTTAATTGCACTTTCTGTAGTATTTCTCATGGGATATGGACTGCAGCTGCCTCAGCTTGATCGCATCTGGCTGGTGATGGAAAGCTATTACAAAATGCATTTTTCCCAGAGTGAAAAGGACTTTCTGCTGCAGCTGTCTCTGTGGAGGTGAGGGAGCTGCTGGAAACAGGTGTACTGCACATAAATGCTCCCTGGTTAGAAGCATCTAATGAACTCCAGCAGGAGAACTTCAATCAGCTCCACAGGATCAAAACCAGCCCACCTCCCACCCCGCTTTCTTCCGCAGAGGAAAACACACAATGGTTACTTCTAAAAGAACAAATACCTTTATAGGGCTAAAGTCTTGAAAAGGTATTTATAGCTTTCCTACAAGAATTTTATTGGTTTCTGAGGGCAAAATGTTACAACTTTTTGGAACACTTGTGCTTTTGCATGCAAACATTTACCTCCAACAAGACTCGGATCACTCAGGGAAAAACAGACTGTTAGGAGTGGAAGGAAAACACCCCCACACAGACCTGATTAATGAAGTACAATTAGCAGCAAGCACAGAAGAGAGACTTTGTTCTTTAGAGACATTTTTTAGTGCAGAAGGGCTTTTGGTTGGCTCCAACTGACGTCATGTTTTCCTTGCTCCCAGTCCTGTTTCAGACCCTGTCACAGGCTCTGTTGGTGTCTCAAACCCTGTGTGTCCTGACTCATTTCACTTGGGCTCCAGCCTTCTGCAGATGGTTGGTGACAAATCAGAGAGAAGGTAATTTGGATCTTCATTGGTTCCAACCAGGCTATCACTGCTGAAAATTCACATTTCCCCCTGAAAATCCTGTTCATGGTAAAAGATGAGCTACATCATTGTAACAGGTACTGAGCTGGGTATAAGGCATTCCCAGGAGCTGGTCAGACTCTGCTCTCCAGAGGATCCATGATAACATAACCTCCTGAACACCCTACTGGGGACCTCTTTGTGATCAACACTTTTGGGTGAAGTTTTGCCCCTTCACAGTTTGAATTTGATAGCAGAAAAGTAGGTATCACTCCTTGTCCATGTCTGCTGTTAGGGAGTTAACTTTTTTCCTCCCTATGTTATTTTAGCTCCTTCTCTGAACATCTAACAGATGTGCCCAGAAAAAGAGCTTTGGGAAACGTCTCTGTTTTTTCACTAAACAAATTCTGACAAGTCGAACATCCAAAGTACAACAGCTCCCTTCCCCTCTCTGACCTCTGCCTCCTAGCTTGAGGAGGCTGTCAAAGGACTTTTCTCCTCCCTTCATGCTTTCTGCATCCACAGCCTGGTCTGTGCACTGTGTCTGGGCTTGCATGCTATCCTGGGGCGACACAGCACCTCCTGACACTGGAAGAGACTAAAATACACAATTTTAGATACAGAAAGGGTTTTCTTTGACTATCCTACATCCGTGCTGTTGCTTGATGAAAGTGCAGCATCTAGTCTAACAGGCCCTAATTAAAAAAAAAAAAAAAAACCAAATACCACTTTCTCAAACATTTCCAACAAGCTGTTCCAGATTACGCTATTTTATGGAAATGTTCATGGTGTGCCAGCACAGAGTTTTTTTTTAGTGGCATGAAGTTAACATGAAACTGCAGTACTACAAGTGGTACAACCTGGCCTAAGCTGGTATTACTGACAGAAAATGCTCTCAGCTACCTGTCCTTGCTGCTGCACTGTGCTCCTTCTCTTGCATAGCATGAGTGTTTGGATGGATGCGTTGTGACTATCAGAGCTAATCCAGTTTAGAAAAAATGTAGTAGAAAAATAATTTAAAAGGTTATTTTTCATGTGGATCAGCTTCCCAGTCCACACTCTCAAAAACACAGGAGAGGGGATGCTAAAGAGGAGTCACAAGCAGGGAAGCTGGAGCTGAAGGGGTGAAAACAATGGGCTCTTTTGGCAGCTGTGGCTGAGCTAGATGCTGGGTAGCTGAGCTGGATTTTGGGTAGCTACTTGTGGGCAACTCTATAAAAAAATCACAACAGTGATGCTAGAGAGCTCCAGGTATCTTCATGAGATTTTACTGGCCATTAATCCAGCAGAAGGCTGCTAATGGCATCCGATGACTTTGTTCGTGCTGCTGCCATTTTTGGCCAGTCTGAAAGACACTGAAGGACACAAACTCTTCTGTATTTTACAGCCTAAGATTCAAAGTAATAACCATGAGTTTCAGAGAATGAATTCTCAAAATGGCAGTAAATTAGAAAGATGTGGATTTTATTTTTGAAGTCCCTGGCCATGAATTGAAAAGGCATAAACTCTTGAAGAGCAAAGATCTCTGATGATAAATGAAACACTAGCTAGAGGAGGAAGAATTCATCCATGACATTTCCATTTAGATTTTCTAAATCTAACACTCTGATTTTCAGTATGGGCCAGAGAGAGATGTACCAGCTCAGAAGGAAGGGCAGTCAGCAGCATCTTTCACATCCTCCATGCACAGAGAGGACCAGACCAGCCAGCTCCAGCTGGCCAGACTTTCAACACCAGGAGCTAGTATCAAGCTATGATTTCCTCCCAGCAAAGAAAACAGACCCATCATTCATTGCCTGATTTGAAAAGAACTCACATAGCATCTGAGAGCCACCAAGTTTAACTGTTGCTCAAACATCAGAGGGTTACAGATCTTTGTCAGAGTCTGGAGAGTCAACCAACATGTGCAAAAAGAGCAAAAATAGAGTCGAGCTACTGAGAGAGGGAAGGACTCTGCCCATCTTGACACTTGGGCAGCTCCATTCAGCCTCCAGGAAAGACCTGGTCTGACTCAGAAAGGACAGTGAGCATCACCACACAGGTTAGTTAGCAAAGAGATGCAGCTAATGACAGTGATGATGAAATTGTGTTGCTCAGCGTGTGTACCACTCCCCACCCTCCTGTTTGTCCCCAGCTAGCTCAGTATCATCCCTTGCATAAGGAAAAGTCTGGGTGAGTAGGTGTAAGACAGTAGGAGAGCACCTGGAAATCAGAGACACCAACTAAAAGGCATGAACCAGCCAGACTGAAAAACCCTCCATCCCAGGGAACAGCTCCAGCACAGGACCAGGTTAGGAACAACAACTCGGCTCCATCCAGATCTCTTAAAAACACACTGAAAACACATTTTAAAACACTTAAAAGCTGGAGGGGGGATTACAGACTAGTGAAAGTCCCTTTGGACTTTCACTAGCCAGTTTCTGTTGCAAGCCAGTTAGATGCAATTTTTAATTTGGCTTGCAGTTCCAAGAAGATCCCAGTGATGTACCAAAATCCTACCTTCACAGCTCCATAGAACAGCAGTGTGGCTGAGAGCAAAATCTGACTGGAAAAAAGGAGTGAACTGCCCATGTCAACCCCTGGTGTAAGCACTCCTGATTAACCACAGCTGATGGTTTCAGAATAGCAGGTCTGGGGATTAAAGTATTATGTAGGCTGAAAACACCACGTCACACCTCTAAAATTACTTTGCTTTGTATCATTTAGAACTACTCTGCATACTCTTAGGATCAATTCTTAGGTCCTCACTCACTCATAGGAACCTCCACCTCAAATCTAGTTAATGTTTAGCATTACTCACTCACTCTCAGAGGCTTTTGTAAGAGATTCTGCCTCCAACTCTGCTTTATCATATTTTTTTCATTTGTACTCTTCAAATCCTACCTTAACGGTTTCCCTGGGAACTAATGAATGTCCCACATGTAGGCTAAGGAGAATCACAAGCTCTGTTTTGTCTTTAAAAAGATAATTCTTAACACAAAACAGTAATGTAATGTCATTTACACAAAACCTTAACTGTAAACAATATACCAGATAATCAGACTCCCTTCTTGGTTTTGCATAAAAATGTACCCAGGTCCTACAGTTCATGATCCAAATCTCTTCTTTTTACTCCAGCTTCCAGAGTTCAGGCACTAGACCCCTGTGGCTGTGAGTCTTTGCTATGTTTACTGCCAATAACAGAAACTAAATTTTCTGGGTGTCACATTATAAATAAAGAGAAAAAAAAAAAAATAAAAGGTCTGTTGTACTAGAGGCAGGAAATAAAAAGCCTGATAAATGCTCAATTTTGATAGGACTAATTGCATAGACATCTCATTCAGAACAAATATTGTGCTTTTTCTGAACTGAAATTTTTAAAAAATGAAATCCAGCTTGCCTTCTGGAGGAAATTTGTGCTGGCTCTTGCTATGGGCCTGCTCAGAATATGTGTGTGGTGTGTGTATAAAATACAGAATTAACTGATTGAATGCCAGGTCTCTGTGACAGATTTCCAGAAGAGCTGTTCAGCAGACTCCTGTTATAGCCAGTGGATGAAAACAGGCACCTCCAGAAACATTTCAGGACTTTTTAAGGGAGACACACAAACAAATTATCAATTGAGTGTTCTTCTCTCTGCCCACTGACTACAGAAAGTGCTTAAATGACTAGCTTGGATGAGAGCTCTAAATTTTTACAACTAAAGCTAATTGAGATTAATCATAGAATCAAAGAGTCATTTGGGTAGGAAGGGACATTTCAAAGTCTCTCATCCAACCCCCCTGCAGGGAGCAGGAACATCCCCAACTAGAGCAGGTTGCTCAGAGCTCCATCCAACCTCCCCTGGGATGGTTCCAGGGATGGGGCAGCGACCACCTCTCTGGGCAGCCTGGGCCAGGGGCTCACCACCCTCAGTGTCACACATTTCTTCCTCCTCTCCAGTCTAAATCTCCCCCTTTCAGTTTCAAACCATCCCCCCTTGTCCTGTCCCAACAGATGACACAACAATGCAGAAGAGCAGATACCTGTGTGGTTGTAGGAAATACCTTGCAGCCTCCTAAATCACCACGAGCCAAGGTTCACCTCAGCCTTCCTCCACAGCACAGGTTTACCTGTAGAAAGCTTTGTCCCCAAGCCATGGGCAGGTTAAGGCATTCAGAGATAGACTGACTTGCTCAAGACCCCAGAATGTAGAAGTGGCAGAGCCAAGACTATAACATCAAATGTGGGTTAAGCCCAATGTACAGATGACAAGGCAAGGCCTAGTCTGAAACTTTGCTTGGGGCCTTTTCCAGTGAAATTTTGAGTATCTCCAAGGGTGGAGATTCCACAACCTCTCCTAGCAGCCTCCTGCAATCATTTGAATGAATGCTCCCAAATGTCCATTTAATAACACTACAAAACACTAATAATTTGTGTCAGGACAGATTTTTTTTTCTTCTCTATATATGCCAAAAATTAATCAACAGTGAAAAAAAATAAGATCAGAAATAATTCACTTTGTGACCCTGAAAATCTGGGGTGTTTTGAGATTTTGGACCACAATAAATCTTCCTTCACCCCTAACTGAAACCATTTTTTTTTGTCAGATACTTGAAGGCACTGCAGGTGGGATTCCTTCACCTAACTCATAATGCCTCTCCTTCTGTTCTAAGCCTTAAAAGATGTCAAAAGCTTAGATGAAAAGCAATAGGAGTCATGTCACCTTGGCTGAGCTCAAACTGTTTTGCAAGAAAGAACACTCCCAGTTTTCTGGTGATTTGAATCCCAGAGCACAGGCCACTGAAAGCTGTGGATTACTCCAACCTACAACACAGCAATGCTTTGGGGGTTCACCCTAAAGAACAAAAACTTCTTGCAAAATGCATCTACTGAGGTGTGAAGGGGTTAGATACCTACAATATTTACAGCCTGTTCTTTGAAAACTGGTGCATTTATTATTAGCTGTCTAACTAGAAAGTGTATCAACTTGAGCTGCAGGTTTAGGAAGCTGCCCATGGTTAAGAAAATTCCACTGGTTGTAGTCTTATTTCCAAAAAATTAGATAGATATCCATTGAACTGGAAGTTCTTAATGTATATGTGGTCATTTTTACTTCAATAAGAATAAACACAGACATCTGAATAAACACAGACATCTACTAAAATGGAATGATACTTGCTTTTTTCCCAAATCAGAATGTTGCATTCTGGAAGTGTCATAAACTACATGACCTAAGCACAGAAAAAAACACTGACAGATAAAAGCCCCTTACCAGGATACTGAAAAAATATACCAGAATTGAAATATTAGAAGTCACAGAATTTGGAAATCAACTGTAAAAGAAATACGGTTGAAAAATAAGAAATGACTTTAAAAGAGGAGATAGCAGTTAACAGCCTGAGGAACACAAAACACTGAATTCTTGAGGGGCTCACATGGAACACACAGTCCCTCCAACCAAGATGGTCAAGTGCCATTTTGACATGTAAAATCAATCCTGAGGGATCGACAGGAGCAGCAGCAGAACAGAACTGATAAGTGAGCACAAAGTTCTCACGTTGCCAGCAGAAACAGGCCAGCAGCTATTTCCTTCTCAGATCTCAAGTCAGGATATTTATAACTGCTCCTTTGCCCAGTGTTACAGGTCCAAAAAGAGGCATTTTGCTAAAATTGTGCAAATAGCTAAGAAGGCAGAAATACTGACAGTGTTTAAACTCATCACACAGAAGGATGCTCTCCTAACTTAGTTATTAGAGGGCAAAGATGGTAGGGTGAAGTTTCATTTCAGAGGTTGCATGTCTCTTGAAAAAGTACCAAAAACTCCTCAATGGGTCTGCACCCTCACTGGTAAGGCACAGAGACCCAGTGAGATTCTTAGTAAGCTATTTTTCTTGTACTAATTAAAGCTAATTTTCCTAACAGGGACCGTATGGATAGTTATATGCAATAAATTTAAATATTTTACAACAATATTTTTCACATCCTAATACCCAAATAGTAAGAATCACACTCTTGACAGTTTTGTAAAGCAAACACATCCTAATTCTTTGGGGAATCTTTGAAAAGTTGAAAAATGAGCACTAAGGGTTATAATTGATGATGCTGAGCAAATGCAGTGAAAAGTAATTTTCTTAGCCTGTGGCTCTGAGTCCCATTAGAGCATCTCACCTGACCTGCAACACCTCCTTTGGCACCTTCTTTCCCAACAATGAACTATGGATTATATATCTGGTCTAACACTTTCAGTGACCTAATCAGCCTCCCATATCCCATCTTAAAAAAACACTGCCTAAATAAAAGGAGCTAGAGGTAAAATCAGCAAATTTGGCATTCCCAGAATGCAATAAAAGAGGTTTATTCTAATTAAATCCTATAGCAGTGACGTCTATAGTACCAAACCTGTGTACTGATCCAATTGTCAAAGCTCTAGACCAGTTAGCATTTGACAGAAGATGCTATATAAAAATATTGACTAATCCTGATAGGTAAAGACTGTTGTTTTTCAGTATTTCATAAATACACTGTTATGCCTGAAATACAGACTTCTAAAAACAAGTTAAAATTACAGTAAATGGACTAATAGCCAAGCATAAAATCACTCTGCAAAAGCAGATTTTTTCTTTGCACAACTTATAAGAATTTAGGTCTGGAAGAAACCAATACTGGTGGTCAAAAATACCTGCAGTCCTCAAATCTCTTAGTTTAAAAATAGCTGCAGTCTCTCAAAACCACAATGCCATCCCATATTCATGTGCTGCAGAAACCTTAGAATTATTCTAGAAAGAGGTTGAAGTGCTTCTGCACAGTGATCCTAAATCAAGCTTATTTTGTCCCTGTCCATTAGGCAATTTGGATAATTCCTGAGCAAAAAATCAAGTTGTTGGGTTACTCTTAATTTAAATTCCTACCCCTAATTATTCCATCAAATAACTCATGCTGATATATCTTTGAAAAAAAAAGTTTTTCAGGAAGGTAGTTATGTAGACAACCATCCTGGCCATCTGCCCAGAGACAGGGTGCAAACAGAGCTGAGCACAGGGCTGAGAGGGGGTGGCTGGAGAGTCATTTAGTCCTTCAAAGCATCCTTTTTTGCCCATGAAACAAGTGCTAAATGAAACAAGCTGCATTTTCTTTATTGGAGTTTACCTGGGAAGCTCTGGTTTGTCTTTTTTTTGTTTTTGACATCTTGGCTTTTATCTTTGTTCTGTGATGTTTCAGCACTTTTAAAAACCTTGCATGCAATTAGAGCGTGTAATGTCAGAGAAGTGCAGAGCTGCTAGCAGCCTCCCCTGGACATGATGGGAAGACTCATTACTGAAATCTCTCAGCATATTGGTGGATAGTGGGTACTGGATCCTAAATAAGAGATTTACTTGGAAACAGGAAATAAGACCTTAAATCTCCTTCTTCAAGGGCAGAGCTAGTGTCATATCTGCAGGGTCAGATGCTGAGATAGGGGCTCCTTTCTCCTCCCATTCTCAGCCACACACTGGATGTTCTGCACTGCTGTTTAGTTTAATGGGGTCCCATTATGTCCTGCAGCCTCAGCACATGCCCTGATTACTTCTCCCTAAAACTCGTGCTCAATTACTGTTCGTTTGATTAACTTGGCAGCATCTGCACAATGTTCAAATACTATTTAGGGAGCATAGGAAAAAAAACCACCCTGCAACGCCAGAGAAGTCAAGTTGAGGCAGTTCATATCTGAGTCAGATTTAACAGGACTTAATTTGACTTTCTGATTTGTTTACACTTCTCCACACAGTCAGTTTCCATTATGATCCCTCTCTATTTCCTACTTCTATAATTCCACACCATTCTCTTAGTGTAAGAAACTATTATTAGAGTTACTTAAAAACACCAATAATTTTTGGCAACTGTGTTCAGGGCAGGTGCTAACAGCTTGCTAGCACACCTAAAGGAAGCCATCGAAAGCACGTGTG
>NW_008630416.1:46400-48251 GCF_000691845.1 Merops nubicus
GCTAATTGCAAGTGATTTTTAGCTTGCATCTCAGCCACGGGCCATGCCTGCCTCTGAACTCTTGTTTTCTGTGGCTGCCCTTCTGTTATGCCAGACTACTCCTTTCTCTCTGTTTCTCCTCCACTGCCACTCATGGACTGATGCTTCCTCCACTCTTTGAATCAGGGGCTGTCCCACTCCTTCTGTCCTGTTTCCTTTGCAGCTTTTTGCTCTTACATGACAAGAAACAGCTGCTTGTGTTGGGGGAAAACTCTTGAGCTAAATCTTTGTCGTTCCTGTAAACAGCTCCTTCTGTTGCTCCAGGGGCACTAAAATACCCTGGAGTCAGTAAAGCTTCTCTAAGGAGCATTTCTACTATTAAGCTTATTTTTGCAGCTAAAAGAAGCATTCAGATTGTCTTTGAAAAGGTTTATTACTCTTAAGACATGAACAAATATAAAGATTTAGAGTTTTTAAAAAAAGGCAGGAGACTTCCTTCATGATTTTGAGTTATGCACTGAATCTACAGGTTAGTCCTGCAAACTGTCTCCTGAGACTCAAACACTAACCTGTTTGGGAACATTCACACAAGTTTACTGATAACACAAAATAAGTTGAAACTTGCAGAATCTGGGCTCTTAGATTACTAGCTAACTGAGGCCAGGACTGCCTGCTACCATTTGTTTAACACACAGCACCAAGGAGCTTTCAGCTCCTGCTAAAAGCCTCCAGGTAGATCTCCAGCAAGCCTGAACAATAACAACAGATTGCTGATGACATCCAGAATAATGCCCCTGCCTTATCAGCTCCCCATCACATTGTACACCTCAAATCAGATTTGAAGTTTTAAAGCTGGGTAAATGTGAGAGCTTGGTTAGATACACTCCCATGGATATGATCACGGGTAAGAAGATATGCTGTGGGACTCCTCCATTTCCAGTACAATTTGCAGTCTTTGTAATTCTGTCACAACTTATCAGTTTACTTGACATTGCCACTCAGAAAGTGCTCTCCCCAAGATCTGAGAAACTCTTTCTGTTTAAAACTGGACTCTAAAACAGTGACATTAATGAGTATACCATACTCCAACTTTCCCACTGGTAGACCCAAACCAGACCCATTTGCTGGACACCCTAGCAGAAAAGGGCATAGGAGGGGTAAAATGCTCTTCTGCCACCCAAGCATGCACTGGATGAAGTGTCCATGGTCATAAGGAGCTCCCAGCACCACAGGCCCCACAATAAACTCACCTCAGAGCCTGACATTTTATGGGGATGTTTCTCAAAACTCCTCATGAAAGACCTCATGAAGGTTTTTACCAGAATTGTGAATGTTTGCTGTGTATGTTTCTCCATGTGCTCTTACTTGGTTCTGTGTTTACATTTACAGAAATATGACTTCATCCTTTATTTACCAATGTCACCACCACCAGGTAACAGAGGGCCAGAAGGAGATGGACAGAAGGGATTATAAACTCCCTAAGGTGACATTTCTGAATTTTTCAGAATTCTATCTATCTCCTCTCACAGGAAAGGCAGTAAAAAGGGAGAAAAATGTTTGCATCAGATCCCAAAGATCAAGGAGATATGGCAAGTTCAGACTAAGTGTCTCAAGAGTGATTATTCATAAAGATATATTCCTCAAAGAAGCAAAGCAGATTAAAATACATCAGTGGTAAAAATCCAGCAAGGGTGCATGCACAGGCTGCAGAAGAGATGTGGTGCCTTATGAGCAGGGACAAGAGTGCACCCTCAGCAAGTCTGCAGGAGACACCAAGCTGAGGGGTGTGGTTGACACATCTTGAGGACAGGATGTCATCCAGAGGGACGTGGACAGGACCGTGTAAACCTCATGAGGTTCAACAAGCCCAAG
>NW_008630417.1:0-17915 GCF_000691845.1 Merops nubicus
TGCCCGCGGTCCCTGCCGCAGGTTTGGGATGTGTTGGGGCGGTGCGGGAAGTGCCGCCCCTGCCGCTGCGGGCGCTGGTCAGGCGGGAGCCCTGAGGGGAGCCAGCAGCCTCGGAGTAGGGGAGCCCACTGAAAAGCCCATCGCTGGAGGCCAGTAAGGGGAAAAGTGTGGGGGAACCTTTTTTCCTCCTTATTTCCAGGCGTTGGAGCATGCGAGGAGCAATTACACGAAGGCAGTGTATTGTTTCTCAGTGTTACCGGGTCCCCCCCGAATCACAGAATTGCTAAGCAGGGATTATACTGGAGGATTATGGGGGAGTCGGGTTTTACTGTCTCCATTTCTGCAATCTGCTTGTTTGGTGACTAGTACCGTGTACTTTGCCTGCTCTCCCATATTTATTATTGAAGGTGACTTTTGTCCCAGCCACGGCAGCTCTTAACTGCCCTTCTATTCCCTTTTTTGTCCATTGGCTGCACTTGATCTGCACCCTTTTGCGTCTCTTCTTTTCTTTCCCCTGCAAGCCAGTCTTTGTTCATTTTTTGCTGCTTCTTGTTTTATGTTTTTCAGCCTCTCTCAGGCTAGAGGTGCATCTGGGATAGCTTTTTTTCCCAACCTGGAGAAAACTGTTACAGTGGCTCTTCATTCCCTTGTTCTCTCTCCTGGCAGTGGTGGAGGGAGGGGCAGAAGAATATCCTGTTGCTTACCACAAGCAAGGGTGGCTAAGCCTCTTCTGCTGCACTCCTTCATGTCCTAGGAGAATCTTTTGTCCTCTGAGGAGAGCTGTAGAAAACAAGGCAGCTTTCCTGCATAGATACTGCCTTGGCAGGCTCTAATCAGGGGTCCTGTTTGCAGCAAACCATCAGCTTCTGCAATTTGGAAGAGGAGTAGCACTTGTTGTGCCATTGCTGGCTTTCGCTACAAACAGGCTACTGTCACTCATAAACAATTGCAAGATTTGGCAGCATGGGCAGCTCTTTTCTGGAAACAGAAATGAAGTCATGGGGACAGTGATATGTACCAGGCAGTTACTAAAAGGACTGGACTTTCAAACAGGCCAGTGCAGATAAATAGTGCACAAAGTCGCAGAATGCATTGAGCTGTGAGAAAAGACACCAGATTATGTTCACAGTCTTCTAAATAACTGAAATATAATACTCCCTGTAAAATATTTGTGAAATAATCCCAAACTTTAATTCTGTAGGTCTCTGCTATGCAGAAAGCTTAAATAGAAAATAGTATCACTCTATGGTGGGTTTAAAACCTTTATAAGAAAAAAAAGCATAGATCTCTTGACAGTGATACAGTTGCTCAAATGTCTCAAAACTAATCCTTCAGGAGCTGTCACAGTTCTGGTGTTGGTGTAGTGGCTGCTGTATTTTGGTCTTGTTTTGGTGTGTAAAGTTGAAGTGAGAGAGTAAAGAACAAAAAGGTAATGGACAAGAAGAAGAGAAACAAAAAAAGGTCCTGGGGGAACTGAAAGGTCTAGAAAGTGACACAGTGTTTGCCTGTTGGATGGATGGTGAGGACTAGCAGAGATGATTAGAAAAGCTGATAGCAAATTGCAGTGGGGGTCTGCACTGTTTAATGGGAAGATGCTAACTGGGATGAAGCTGGGGTCGGACTGGTAACCCGCTGCTTTAACACTCCCTTTCCCTCCCACACTGGGCATCACTTCGATGGGCATAGATTTAAAATGTTTCCAGTATGGGCAGTAGTGTTGCTGGATACCATCTCGCCATCTGTTCAGTTGGCCTCAACCTGACTATAAAGAATCCATTTTGTTTGTTTCCTGGTTTGACTTGTGTTTTGCTGGTGCTATGCTGTGTGCTGTGGGATTACTTAGGGACCAGCTTGCAATAAATGTTCTTCAGTAAATGCTGTACAACCCCCTGTCTACAGTATAATGAAACTGATTTTCACTTGGAATATTTGGTAGAGCAGTTGAGATGAGAATGATTTTCATATGACTGAAGCACAGTTCTTCAGGGTACTTGGGGAACTGAGTCTATCATGTTTGTGGTGTAGCATCAATGTGAATTAGAGACATGTTAAAATGTTTTCAGTTACTTCTTTGTAAATCCATTATAAAGCCATCCTGTTACAGTAGGTCAGGGTTGGAAAAATGTCATCAAGATAGACACGAGGAGATAAGGTGATAAGAAAGATAAGCGATGAGTGGCAGCCTTCACCAGTACTCTTCAGAGAGGTGTCCTTAGGAAAGACCAGCACTTCTGCCAGACAAGCTCTAACATTTTCCTGGCAGATGTAAGGTTTCTGTCTGGAAGTTTGTACTAAGCCTGCAGACTTCATGAAGCTGTTGAAATTGGAGACATATAACATTTTTATTGTGTTGCTGTGTTAATTCTGAAACCTGAGAGTGATGACATCTTTAAATTTTTACAATGTTGAAAATCACAGGGCTTGCTGGAAAGCCGGGCTGTTTCATAACGTTGCCTGCCATCTTTTTGTGGCATTCTGGTGGCTGGAACAATATGCATAGAGGGAACATTGCTCCCCTGTTCTTCTCTCTGTGCGGGTATATAGTGAAGAGGCAGTTGTACACTTCTCCAGTGTTGTTCTCACTCTTGTGAATACTCTTGCTCTTAGGAAAATGAAACATGTTGATTTCGCTATGTTTATTTTGTCTTTTTCAGCAAGTGGAAGTGTTAAAGACATCTTTGTTGGAGCCAGAAATGGACAATACAGGCTGCTAAAAATAGTCATTGACAATGGTTAGTGAAATTTTAATCTGTTTGATTCTTTTAGGTATTTTCCTAGTAGCTTTAGTGGCCTACATCTACAATTGTTTAAAAACCAAAACTCCACCAAACTTAATGTTACTAAGGTTTTTCATATACAGAAGGTAAGATATAAGTTTTGGTGATGCTAAGCTTTTTAGTAAGATGCTACTGTATTTTTGCATTTGAATTTTTCTGCCACATGTAATTTTGTATTTTATGAAGAAGTGCTGTGTATTTCATATGGATAATATAGATGAGATGACTCTTCTTACTAAAGAAAGAGTAGAGAAAAAAAATTCCGCACCTCTGTATTGTTTTGGCACCTTGGTTACTTTCGTTAGATTCTTAGGCAGCGGTCAGTCACTTTAAATGAAGTATAAAAGCAATTTGCCTTTTTCACTTGGATCAGCTGCATGTAGAAAGTCCTATTAAAGTAGATGTTTAAACGTTAATCTGGCTACATAGGAAATTTCTTTTAAAATCTCTAACTTTGCACAAATTCTCAAAGCTAAAACTGTTCTGTAAATCTCACGCATAGGTATAAACACAAAATTACATAATTTGTTGCAGAGTGTGAGTTTGATCTTTGATCTTCTTGCCAAGCGATAAAGACTGCAAGGGTGCATGTGTGTACATGTATGTACACATACATACTTTCCTCGTTAGGTAAATCACCTACTGCTACCCTTTGTGTTTGCTTTATTTAGGAAGTCTTCTGACATTTTAATATTGCTTTCCTTAAGGAAGTGGCATAGCAATATTTTAGGCAGGTCACCATGGTAAAATCCCACTAGCACAAAGTAGCAAATGCTGGCATACCATTGAATTTTATTTTTTTTTTTTCCTGTTAGGCAATGTTAAATCAACATGTTTTTGTGTGTATGCTACACTTTAATATGAAGTGAAGCCTAGAAATATTATAAAAGACATTCCCTATTTTTTTTTCCTTTTTGTGTGTCTGTGTGTGTGTATATATATATATTTTGTGTCTATGTAGAAGTAGAATCCAGTCTTTGATAGTGTTTTCCACAGTTCAAAAAGAAACCTCTAAAACTCCCAGACTACTCGAAGAAGGACAGCTGCCTCATCTGTCTGCAGAAGCTTTCAGCAACTGTCCTTAGTCAACAGAAATTTGAGTTATGCTAATCTGAATTAATAAGAGGAGAGGTTTGCTGCAGGGCAGTAGATTGCCTCTGATTGTATCTGTCTGTTTTAAATCCCAGAGAGTAGAAAACCACCTAGAGTTCAGAATTGGCAAGTACATTTTGAGTACTCTGGTCTGGGTGTGCAATAACTTCGTCTCTTTGCATCTAATTCAGAGAAGGGCCAAACATGCACTCCCTGAGCTGTTCAAGTTCTCTGTCTTACTGTGGTAGAGTGCCTTGCTCTGAAAGTTTTGCTATGGAGGCATTTATGTGCTGTTGTTCTTTCTTTTGAAGTTACAAAGTTGGTCCTAGACTTTCAAAAGCTGTTTTGTATATTAGCTAATATGATGGTCCTCAAACTTTTGTAGGATCTTATTGAAACACAGGATTTCTGTTTTGACTGTGAGGGCTGGTATTTATTGGGAAGCTGATAAATGTTCTGAAAGACACTATGCTAGTACTTTCCTTTGGAAGCTGAGATGTGATTTAAAAATAAAAGAAGAATCTTCTTGCTGCAGCTGTTCATGTAATTAAATCTCATCTGAAGTATATTCTATACAGACTTAAGCCAATTATACATAATAAACAACTTCAGTCATTGGAAGAGATCATAGTTATGAAGCTGTGTTAGAAAGAGGTTTATCTACTTACATAGTCAAGTTAAAGTGATTAGTGCAAGCATATTCATTCCCAGCTCTTTTCTCTGTGTAACTGAATTATTGACCCCTTATAATGAGTACAAACACAAGTACGTTACAGCAAGACCATCAATAATTCTAATTCTAAAATTTAAAAGCTTACTCTCTTGTTTCTACTTAAATGTTCCAATTTTAAAATAACCTAATTGTCAGAAGACAGGTTTTATTTCTCTTCTGTATACATTATGCTAAAACATTAACAGCAGTCTTATCCCTTCAGATCAAAGAGCTTGATGACAACCAGCACATTACTTCTCAACTATTTGTATCTGGGTTAAAGTAAGTTGGGGTTTGAACAGACATGGCTGTTGTAGGAATTCACCTGCTTTCACACTGACTGTTCTTGCCTTGTTTCTAGTGGACGTAATTGTGAAAGATGAAGTGTCTGATTAACTCTTTATTGTAATTGCTAGTTTTGAAATACAGTGTTAGCTGTATGGCTGCTGACCTGTAGCTTTGGTTCCTGGTTATAGAGCAGCTTGTTGTGGGATCCTCTCGGAGGCCAGTTGGATCATGGGAAAAGGATTACGATTCCTTTGTCCTTCCCCTTCTTGAAGACAAGCAACCATGTTATATATTATACAGATTAGATTCTCAGAATGCTCAAGGATATGAATGGATCTTCATTGCGTGGTCACCTGATCACTCTCCTGTAAGTAACAGTCGTCGGAGCCTTCATATTGTTAATGTTTTTTCAACACTGCCGTTTGATCTGAATCCTAGATATGAAGGAAGAGGATTTGAGGAATGAAGCATTCCCCAACCTTTCCTTCACTTTCCCCCAAGAAAACTGGGAAAACATCTTTCTTGAAGCTGACTGGGGAGCAATATCAGTGGCTCTATCAGAGTGCAGCTGATCCAGTTTGTTTCTAGCCTGACTGGAGGAGACAAGGATTTGCCCTGTTTTTTGTCTGTCTTTCTGTCAGTGTTGCATCAAAATTCATGGAAGGATAATGGACAAATCTCTAATGGGTGTTACAGAGAGAAGGATTATAGAGTGAGCTCAAGCTGTTTATTTTGTTTGGCTTGCTGGCTGCCCAGCTGGGACCTGTGGGTCTGTGAGCTCCCACAGCGTACACTGTTTCTGAACCGACTTTAGAGTTAAGGATATCTAGGAGAAAGTAGGATACTGTGTACAGGTTCTGGGAGTGTGAGATAAGGGAAGACAGGAAGTAAAGCTATTCCAGTATTGCTACTGCTTCACTAGCAGTTAGGAAATAGTAAGACACTGTAAGCTGGAGCACATGGAAGATACTAGGTGGAAAAGTTGAGGCAGTATAGAGACCAGTGACAAAAGATCTAAACAGTTGTGGTTTTTTTCCCATTTAAAATAGTAAAGATTATGCTGACTTCTTTTCCATTTAAAAAAAAGGCTCATACTTGTACTAAAGCTGCAATTTAGTTTTGGAATTACTTTGGTAATAATGCATAGTGTTGTGCCCTTGAGAATCTAATGGTGTCTGTTAGTATCACGATCCAGAGCTCATTCTGTAGAGTTTATTAAGAACTGCAACTTCATAATGAAGTTTCAACACCTAAAATATTTGTTCAAGAAAGGTGTTTGTTAATGGACTTGGTACACCAACATTCTAGATTCAATGTCTACAGCAAAAGGAAAAAAAAAAGAATGCAAACCAAAACAACACTGTTTTATTGTATGCTAGGTTCGTCAGAAAATGTTGTATGCAGCAACCCGAGCAACACTTAAGAAAGAATTTGGAGGTGGTCACATTAAGGATGAAGTATTTGGAACTGTACAGGTATGTTTTTCTATTTTAAAGTCAGCACATTGACTTTAAATACTGAATATAGAAGCTGATGTTACTGGTATGAATCTGTGGTGTTTCTGCTCTTTTTTTGATTAAGGAAAAAAGAGTTAAAAGCTATGTGTTTTATTCTAATGTTAAATCTGTTTGCTCCCATTTGAACAATTCACTAAGTGTATTTAACAACTTCAGGCTAAGGCATTCTTGCTTCAGATGATTACAAAAACTAAATAATCTAAGAATAGTAGGAGCGTCTCTTAATCTCACTATGTACATGTGAACCCCCTGACAGCTGGAACACTGTAACTTTGAGGCCAGTTGTATCACAAGCTATTTTGGATGTGTGGTTCTGAATGACAAGTGGGCTAGAACTGTGATCTGTGAGAAACACGAGTCATATGTAATTGTGATGTGTACACCTCAGACAGTCTCAAGTTTTTAATCCATTGCCACTTTTAAAGAAATACAAGTTAGAGTTCTCAAAGATACTGAATTCCTGTAGCCTTTGTGAAAACTGATGATTACTTGAAGATCCAAATTACCATTCCCCTTTTCCTCCTTCAGCAGAGATAGACAGACTGTGGTAGTTATCTTCTCTTTGGCCTGTTAATTAGTTCATCCTATGCAGAAATCAGAACCAAAGCACCACTGCTTTTGACACAGGGACATGTTGGTGAAGGAGGGGAAGAGTTAAGAGGTTTGAGGAAGAATAGAGGATATTGTAGCAGAGGAAAAAGCTGTGGAAGAGACATGGGCTGTTGTGGTGGACACACAAGTTTGTAAGCACATGAGGCTAATAATTCTGTTGCTTACCAAGCAAATAATTTGTTATATTCAGCATTAATCTGTGATGAAGGCTTCATTATCCAAACAGACAGAGTAACAAACCTTTCTGGAGAGGCTGTTATCTGTAGATAACAGAGTTGCTGAGAGGGTTTACTGGTGCAGGTCATATTTTTTTCTTGCCCATTCAATCAGCTAATCTCTCACCACCACTTGCACCAAACCATTAGCAATCTGTGTAATATGTAGAAATTGCATCTAGACCTAAAACTCAGAGCCCAGGTCAGACCTTCCACCTCAACTGTAAAGGAGGAGCACTGCATTTGTTACTGTTATTTCAGAATGTGCTCGGGGCATTTAAGAGGATGGAGTCAGTGTAACTCACTTTTTCCAAGTTTGTTATGTTACAGCTTAATATACATCTAAATTGTTGATTTCAGTGTCTATAAACTTAATTGTAGCTGGTCTCTAATGTTGATCTGTGTGAAAATCAATACCTTCTTCAAGGCATTCAAGTTGCAAACCTCACTCAGAACCTGGATTGTCAGCATCCAGTGAGTTACTCTGTCTTTATTTTGTTAGACACAAAGCTGGTTTAGTTGCCACCAGCTCTGTTATCCTTGCAGAACCTGGTTATGGTCTACCTGCTGCTAACACAGGTATTAACCTCTATACCTTGGCCTCCTTAAGGAAGGCATAATGCAGTACTGGCACTGGAAATTGTACCTGGGAAGGTCTTTTTCTCTCAGAAAGGGAAGAGCTAAGAAGAAGCTTTTTCTTTCTCCTCAGAACTTGAGTATAAAATCACATTCATAGGATTGCATGAAGTCCTGCCCTTTTCTGAGTGACCACCTTAATAATAAAAGTGAAACAGTATTTGCCTCTGGTATCAACATCTTTGGAGAGGGCCACAACTGACACTGAGTATTAACATGTTCCCCAAAATGGTTCTCAGAATTCATTGCTTCTGTGACATTGCATCCTAAACTATTTACAGTATCATGTGCTTACTCCCTGTCCTAAGGTTGCATTTCTGTCTCCCATTTTTTAGGTGGAAAAATACCAATAATCTACCAGTCAGAGCATGCAAATTTTATAAGAAAATATTTTTTCTATTATTATTTATTAGGATTGTGGCAGTTCTGTGAGGTTTTGTCTAAGAAAGTTGAATAACTTTATGCACACAGTCTTCATTAATGCTATTTTTTGCAAGGTAATTGGGGACTGATTGTGGCAATGCTGCCCATGGTACAGTTGGGTGGAAGAGCAGCCCAGTGGACCCAGCTGCAGAGGAAAACAAGCTGAATTTGCAAATGCACCTGCACTTGTAATATGTTCAAATAAAATTGGGTGGTAACTGCTTTTTCTATGCTGCATAGAACATCTTTGAAGAAAACTTTGTTATCAAAAAATGATCTATATTGATATTGTGCTTTCAGGATGACGTTTCACTGAATGGATATAAAAAATACTTGATATCACGATCTTCCCCTGCACCTCTGACTGCAGCAGAAGAGGAACTTCGACAAATTAAAATTAATGAGGTACCTATAATGCCTTTGAGCATGGATGGGAAACTGGGTGTGGAGTTCCAAGCGTATGGTAGGGAAAAAGTCTTTCTCAGGTAAAAAAGGGCAGAACAGAAAATGGAAAGTTTCAGAAAGTTTGTGTGGAAAAAAATATAAATTTATTTCTTAATGAGTAGAGACTGCAGGATGATGATGGCTGGAGTTGAAGTGGTGTGGTCTTGCTGAGCTTGCAAGGCCTAGTGTCTGAATTAAAGGCCTTGCAACTGCAGAGCTTAATTGTTGCAACTTTGGCCCCTGACGTGCTTTTAATATCGCCGGATGTTCTCCGCTGTGAAGGGTGACGGAGCTCTGGCACAGGCTGCTCAGAAGGACTGTCCAGTCTCCATCTTGGAGATACTCAGAAACCATCTGGACAGTGACCCGGGCAACTGTTTCTGGGTGGTCCATACTGAGCAGGGCAGTTGGACAAGATGACCTCCAGAGGCATCTTCCGACCTCAGCCATCCTGTGATCGCCCACATGTATTTCCCATGGTGGCAGAAACTGTAGAGAAAACACAAAATAGGAACTGTTGCAGCTAATGATTGCCAGGAGTATTTCAGCAGCCTTATTCCTAGAGGAAACGTACTTAGCTTCCAGCACCAGTGCACTTGTCTTTATGTCTGACAGGAAAGGAATGGAATTCCAATTAAGATAAAACAGAAATCCAAACCAAGTGGCTAGTCCTTTTAAGAGACTGATTTGGTTTTGCTACAAATGCTTTATAGAAAAACCTCTAACAAATGCCTTTAACCAGATAATTTGATTGCCAGATAGCGAGTGACTGAAAAATTCCAGAGGATTCTTTTCTCACATTTTTCCTTTATTGCTCACTGTTTGTATTAAAATAGGTTGCGTGTTGATCTCCTTAGTTCTTTAGGCTTCTATTTTGTAGCCATGGTACTTGTGTTTGAAATAGGGTTTGTTTCTGCACCCGGATACCAGCAAATCATCGTGTTAAATACAGCTCTGGATCTTCTCTTACATTTTCACTCCACTGAGCCTTTGCTGGAACTTTGTTGTTTATATATTTTTTACCATTAGTGTCTTTTGTTATTTTCCATAGCTAATTTTGATTAATCCAATGTAGAAATGCATTCATCATCATTATCAAATACTGCATTTTACTTGGAACAGCTATAAAAGAATCCCAGTAATGAATGTAAGCTGCTGCGTAATGATGATCACTTCTGCTATTAGTATTATCTCTTATGCACTACATACATTGTGTGTAACAGCTGATTCATGCAGACTAAAACTTTGTGCTGTTATGAATGTCTGTGCAGCAATAGCTGTGCTTTTCAGAGACACACAAATTATAGATTGCCAACATTTTGGCTTTGTTTGAAACACCTTCCAGTACATTAACTTACATAATTTCTGTCTTCATTGTTTCCATCATTATGAAGCCTTTAGTTAGACTCAGAAAAGTAAAAGCTTTCTGATTTAAAAAAAAAAAAAAAAAAAAAAAAAGAAAATAATAATGAGTTTCTTATATGTATGTGCTTTCATAATTACCCTAAGAAATATTTTACTGGGTCAGATCAAAAGATCACCTAGTCTACTGTCCAGCCTCTGAGTGGACGGCAGCAGAAATCTAGTAAGAGAATAAGAGCCAGGCAAGAAGACCTCGATAATTTCCTTGAATACTCTTCTGTTGTCTCAGTGTTTGCAGGTAGGGATCTTTCTGAGTAAAAGATGGTCTTAATATATAACTGTTCTTAATGGATTTTCCATCCATCATCTAGTCTTTTCATTTTTCTAAATGCACATAAGTTTTTTATTTGCCACAGGTCCTATGGCAGTGATCCACAGGTTGACAAAGGACTATGTAAAGAACCACTGTCTGCTCCATATACTAGTTTATTCTGATACCCCTACAGATTGTATGAGGACCTCTTGGAGTGGGTCTAGAGGAGGGCCACAAAAATGATCTGAGGGGTAGAACATCTCTCCTATGAGGAAAGGCTGTGAGAGAGTTGAGGTTGTTCAGCTTGGAGAAGAGAAGGCTCAAGGGAGATCTTACTGCAGCCTTTCAATACAAGCTTTCAATATAAGGCCTCCTCAATGGGGGCGAGGGGGCATTTTTTATGGTGAGGGTGGTGAAACACTGGAACAAGTTGCTGGAACAAGGCAGGTGGTAGCTGCCCCCACCCCTGTAAATATTCAAGGTCAGGTTGGACAAGGCTCTGATCAAGCTGATCTAGTTGAAGATGTCCCTGCTTATGGCAGGGTGGGTTGGGCTAAATGAGCTTTAAAGGTCCTTTCCAGACCAAACTGTTCTGATTCTATAGCCATGGACCTCTGTTGTACTCCTTGTCAGTTACCTCTTCCGGGCTGAAAAGTCCTAAGCTAGTAGTTGTTCCTCCTAAAGAAGGCACTCTGTACTTGTGATCCTTTTGCTTTTCTCTGCAGTTTTTCCAGTTCTGATATATAATTTATGAGATGGAGGGGTGGGGAAGCCAGAGCTGCATGTGGTAATGTGGTATTCAAGATGTAGGCACATTACTGCAGTCTACCATGTGTAATGATGTGTTCTGTTCTTTATTCTTTTCCTAACAATTCAGAACTCTTCATAGGTGGGTGGGGAGTGTTGGGTTCTTTTGTTTTTGTTGGTTTGATTTTCTTTTTTCCTGAGACTTAGATTTTCAGGCACACTCAGTGTGACCTGCAAGGTCTTGCTCCTGAATGGTAGTAGCTGGCTGAACCCACCACCATACTGATGGAAGTGATGGATTTTTTTTTTCCCCTTCTGCATATGTTACTTCACAGGAGATTTCATCTGCCATTTTATCCACCAGTTTGCAGCCATCACTAACAAATTTTATGGTGTGAAAATTAAATATTCTGAATTGACTTAAGTGTTTTTGTTTTGCATTAATGGGCTGAACTATGTTGCAATATGGACAAGTAGATTTTATTAATTTTCTTAAATCTGGGGTTATGCTATCTTACTCTCTTCTCTTGCCTATTCCCACATTTCACAGCTCATTTTCATGTTTGCTTTTTTTCTACTTGTATTTTAATGTAGTTTATATAGCACAGTATTTTATTATGGTTTATTATTTTTGTGATCTCTATTTTATGTTTACTAATCAGGCTTTTATGTAGATAAACTTTGCAAATATATTTATATAACCTTCTTCATAAATTTATCAATCTTTAAACAAAAGTAAGCTCTTCCATCTGCCTTCCGCTTCTCTTTGCTTGCTGCTGACAAGCTGTTTCTTAAAATGTGGAATTTAGTTTAGTGTTGCCCCAAGTGTCTCTGTTTTTTATTTTTTTAATCAGTTTGTTTCATATTTCATTATCATCTCTTTTTAATTAAAGCTGAACATCTTCTAGTTGGTAGATCTAAGACCCACACTTTCCATTTTCTACACTTCCCTGACTTTTGATGCTTCGTTACCAATGTTGAATATATTTGTGAAATTATAAAAGGAAGTCAGTATATTCAAAAGCCAATAGTTAGTACAGGAAAACTGGAAGCCAGAGCTCATTTTGCAAGAAACTGTATGAATCTTAAGATAACCATAAATTCTTGAAAAATGGTTTTAAAACAACTGTTCTTTTCTCTCAAATAACATGTGACTAATGTAACTGGATTATGAAATTATCTAGCTTGATGCTACCCTGGATTTTTTTTTACTTTGTGTTAGATCTTCTTGAAGTCAAAAATTAAGATTTTGTTTGTGTTGTTTGCTTTCTTTTTGGTATAGGCTTTTGGGAGGAGGGAGGGAAATTGCTTTGTTTTCCCTTCAGGAAGATGCGTTTGCCTCGTAAGGTGTAATTCCTCTCTTCCTCCAAAAATTTCAACTCCCTAGAAATTACATTTTATGTTTTGATCTAAAATTTTTTGAGATACAAGAAAGTGTATAAGCAACATTGTCAGTTCAGAAGTATGGCACATCATAGGAAAATCAAGCTCCTTCCTCCTGGCTTATCGTGTCTTTATACCGGAATTTGACTTAGGGCTTCTTCACTGACTCTTGAGCCAGTTTTCCCCTGATGATTCTGAGATCTGAAACTGTTTTCGGGTTAGCAAGCAAACATGACCTGTAAATTAAAAAATGGAAATCTGTTGTATATGGGGGTGATGTTTTGAAAGAGTTTATTTTTGGAACAGCCACTGCTAACTCTGCATGTAACCATATGCAATAGAGGGACGTGGACCTGCTGGAGCATGTCCAGAGAAGGGCCACCAGAATGATCCGAGGGCTGGAGCAGCTCTCCTACGAGGACAGACTGAGAGAGTTGGGGCTGTTCAGTCTGGAGAAGGCTCCGAGGTGACCTTATTGTGGCCTTCCAGTATCTTAGGGGCGCCTACAAGAAAGCTGGGGAGGGACTTTTTAGGCTATCGGGTAACGACAGGACTAGGGGGAATGGGGCAAAGCTGGAAGTGGGCAGATTCAGGCTGGATGTGAGGAAGAAGTTCTTCCCCATGAGAGTGGTGAGACCCTGGAATGGGTTGCCCAGGGAGGGGGTTGAGGCCCCATCCCTGGGGGTCTTTAAGGCCAGGCTGGATGAGGCTCTGGGCAGCCTGATCTAGTGGGAGGTGTCCCTGCTCATGGCAGAGGGGTTGGAACTGGGTGATCCCTGTGGTCCCTTCCAACCCTGACAGATTCTGATCTGTTTTAGCAGAGGACTTTAGAGTCCTATTGGCTTAATGGTTGGACTTGATCTTAAAGGTCTCTTCCAACCTAAAGGATTCAATGATTGTATGAAACCAGATGAATGTTTGCAGAGGTTTCTGTTTACATGTCAGTTGACTTGTGTTTCAGGTACACACAGACGTTGGTGTAGATACCAAGCATCAAACATTGCAAGGAGTGGCATTCCCCATTGCTAAAGAAGCTATTCAGGCTTTGGAGAAGCTGAAAAATAAGAAACTCAATTATGTACAACTGGCAAGTATAAAATACTTTAAACTGTTTTTCTAATAATGAATATAAAATAGATTACCTGCACATTAAACAACGTGCATTGATGACGTACTCTGATAAGTCACATTTCCGTATTAGATGAATTAGTATTTTTTCCCATCCTTTCATGTTTTCTGGTTTGCTTTCTGTTTATTAACTATATTCAGGTTTGCTTTGTTAACAGCAAATTGATATGAAAAATGAAACTATTGTTTTGGCCAACACACTTCATACTGAACTTAAGGACTTGCCAAAAAGAATCCCAAAGGATGCGGCTCGTTACCACTTTTTCCTGTATAAGCACACCCATGAAGGAGACTACTTGGAATCAATAGGTATGGGGAAATTTCCCAATGTGAATTTCATTGGCTTGTTTCAAGTGCTTGAGTAATTCTGAGGCAGAGACAGATATCTACTTATAAAAGCAGTCTATCAGGATGAGCATAAATTTCAGAGTCATCCCGCTGTAATACTGACTTCTGAAGAGTCTTTGTATTTAAAATTAGCGAACTATCCCTTCTGATTATGGACACTCATAAATCAGTCGCGTTGTGAAAACATAAAGATGCTGGCCATTCTCTCATCCCCCACCTGAAATGAAACGTGTCCTGAAGAAAAAAAAATCCAGAACAGTGTTAATTTTTTCCCTCTCAGACTTCACAGCTGATTTGCAGTGCCTCTCTGCTGTAGATGACTTTGCAACACAGGTTTTCATCGTGTGTAGTTGTGGTCTGATTTGTTTGCTTGTTTTTTTTTCCTGCAGTTTTCATCTACTCTATGCCAGGGTATACCTGTAGTATACGAGAACGAATGCTCTACTCCAGTTGCAAAAGTCCACTGCTAGAAATTGTAGAAGGACAGTTGTGGATGCAGATAATTAGAAAGGTAAGTACACTGGGTATGTATACTGGTATTTTCTCCATCCCTCTGTTTCCTTATTAAAATCTTAACTCTGCCACCACCTCCTCTAAACAATGAAAAGTATTGTGTAATTTTAAAGTTTGTCCTGAACAAGAAATACTTGTTGATAAAGCTCTAGGTACAAAGTTAAGTCATGGAAGCTTTTCTCTGGTTTGTAATTTCAACACTTTTTTTTAATTTTATTTTACACTGTCTGTAAAATAGCTTTTACAAACATAGCCTTGTGCATCAAGGGAGTGTTTGAAATACTTTGAAGGACTGTTTAGAACTAACATGATTTCTTACTCAAAGGCCTGTCCTATTTTGGACCACAGTACATCATTGTTGTTGGACACCAAGTGCCTTTAAAGCCAAGGCTATTTAAGGATTTTCAAAACAATTGTGAGCGGCTGTTCTGGAACTTAAAAAACTGCTATCTTAGGAGTCCTTGATGGGGCATACAGGGATTTGCAAATCAGCTGATCTTTTCATACTGTATAGATTTTACTACTGTGCAATAAATTGCTTCTCACCTCCCGGGAAGAGACCATACGATTGGTCCATTTCTGGAACATGTGACCTATGATCACATTCTTAGCACTTGTGCAGTAAATTTAGAAAAACATTGAGGCTTGGTTTCTGTGAGGATTACATCTGCCTAAAAAGTAGCAGAGTTAATAATGTTTTTCCTGAGGCGACATGCATTAAGTAGATTATTACTGTGAGGTTTTATATGTAATTATTTCTCAGAAACTTCCTTTCTACAGTGAAATAAATGTACCATGTGGCTCCTGAAATTCCCACAGACATATTTCTGAAGCATGTGTTTGTAATGGCAGTACCGTGGCTGGCGAGTCCGTCAAGGGCTGTGGTTGGCAGGTCATCAAGTGTTGAATGCTCAGCAGAGAAGGGCCAAAGCATTCATGTGAATTATAAATTCCTGTAATTCAAAACAGTGGGGTTTGGCTTGAGAACAGGATTTTCTTTCCATTCAGGTTTATATGCTTAAATTTTCAAAAACAAAACAACTCCCCTTTTTTTAATGAAACTTATTTTAGCTTTTTCCCTGGCTTGAAAACTTGCTGAGTTGCAGTAACCAGCTAACCATATACTTGGTACTCTTCCCCTTTTGTCAAGAGACAACAATATCTGTGCACATTGTTTTTACAATTAGTGTTTAAAACATATTCTGGTCAAAAAAAAAAAATTCTTAAAATGTGACGGTCATGTTGGTACAATGAGAAATTTTTATTTTAGAGGAGAGAATAAAGAAAGGAAGTTGTAGTTCTGAAAGAGCTGCATGGTGCTTGTCTTTTATTAAGGAAGTTACTTTACCTATGAGTAAATAAGTACTTGTTCCCACCTGGAATGTGTACTCTGTGCTAAAGCTTGGGAAGAGGAAGTTTCCTGGTGTAGATACTGTGTGGTTGTGCTTATCTTTCAGGAAAAATAATTAAGTCAAATCACATTACTACTGGTAAGAGTAGAGTGCATTCTCAGAAAAAAACTATCCAAGATTGCTTGGGCATTAGGCACAAGTTGGAGAACATTTCATGCTACACTCTGAATGTTGTTTCACATGTGATTTTAATACAGTATTGAGAGCTTCACTAAAATTGTTTTTAAATGTCTTTAAGATGAAAATGATAAATGTTGGTGTCTTTTTTATGTCACAGATTGAAATAGATAACGGTGATGAATTAACTGCTGACTTTCTTTATGAAGAGGTTCATCCAAAACAACACGCTCACAAACAAAATTTTGCTAAACCAAAAGGTCCTGCGGGGAAGAGGGGAATACGAAGACTGATCAGAGGTCCAGCAGAGACTGAAACACCTAGTGATTAGAAACTGTTGATTGCATTTGTTGTAAAGTAATACAGTAAGAAATGAAATTCTGGCTTTTGGTAATGAACTGAAATCATTCCATTCACAGATGCTAGGGAAAAAAAAAAAAAAAGGCTCTTTTTACTCCTCTCTATTCTGACCTCAACCTTTTTATATTGTTACATGATTCTATTTGTTGACCATGTTGCATGACATGTGCAAGAGCTAATTATTTTATAGAAGAGGAAAACTAAGCTAGTAGCCCTTTATTTTAAATTAGAATCCATTATTTAGTAGCTGTACCTGTGATCACAGACTTTGCAGATGTAAGACTGTTAAGCCTGTGTATTCTTTGAGTAATTTCCAGCTTTACACCTAGAGAGCAAACCTGTAGTCTTATGAGCAGCCTGTTGAAACCCATAAGACTTTCCATCTGAGAAGAGCTGAAGGACTATATAGTGTTGTCCCAATAAATCTTTATTTTTCCTTGTAGCTCTTGCAGACAGTGGTACAATAGAGGTTTTTTTTTTTTCTGGTTTTAACATGATGGATTGTTGGGTTTTGTTGGTTTTGGTTGGGTTTCTATGTTTTTTTTCTTTTTTTTTTTTTTTTTGTAATAGAAAGCATTAACTAAAATCAGTTATCCATCCATTAATGTAAGGGTTTATGAATAGGTGGGTATTTCCCCACAAAAAAGGTGTGGTCATTTGAAATTTATAATTAATTGTGTGTAAAGAAATCTGATGTAAGACCACTGCAGCTTTCCAGACTTCTATACCACTCATAAGCCTTACATGTTAAGTACTGAATGACCAAGTAAAGGTTGATTAAAAGTGCATGAGTTAGTATACTCAGTAGATCATGGAGCTGCTTTCAAAGCAATATGCTTAAAGTTTCTAGTAAATAATTTATTATCTGTGCACTTGGATATAAAATGGTGTAAGTGCAGTAAAAATTGAAATAGACTGGCTTTATAATGGTGAGTTATTCTTGAGATCATAGTGTCTTTGTAGCATCAACAGCAATTTTAACTTTCAAGGTATACTGAAAATGACTTTTCCTAAATGTCTGAACTTTAATAGTAACTTAAATCTGTAACTCAAATCCAACTAGGTCTTGAATAACTGCTGGCAGCACCTGGTTAGAATTTTTTCTCTTTGTTTGTTTTGTTGTATTTTTTTTTGCCTCTAAAATACTAAAATCAGTCAGAATAGTCTAAACCTGGTTGAACCACAAATAATGTGTTTAATAGGAAGAGAAAGTATAGATTTTTAATAAGTGAATTAAAGAAGAATTAGAGGTGGAAATTGAGTTTTGGATGACTTTAAATATTTAAAAATGTGTAATGAAGTAAATAATTGTGGATAGCTTATATTCCCCAGTGGGGACTTGATTTTTAGTGTCTTGTATGTGAGGTTTGTGGGTTTTGAATCTACTTTTCTTTTTAAAGCTACACAGGAGTTGTAAGTCTGGGCTCACTGCATATTACCCCAGGTGCTGGGTGTACACATGATATGGCTGAATCACGTATGTACCTGGTGGAAGATAGATTTCAACCTAGTTTTC
>NW_008630417.1:17925-32765 GCF_000691845.1 Merops nubicus
TTGACACTACTAGTTCCTGATAAAATTTATCTTCTGAAATATTTTGTTTGGAGATACTAGCTTGTTACTGACATCTGAGATTGCACTATATAATGTGAAGATTGCAATAGTTTTGGGGTTTACTGTGTTTTTTTTATACGCGGTAGGAATTTGACACCTCATCTTTCTTCATTTAATCTTACACACTACATCAATCCAATTCAATAGCTCTTGATCCTCACCTAATCTCCTGCTTGCCTTCAGCTACTGCGTCCTTCTGCCTCTTGCCTCCTCCCTCTAGGGCAAGGAGCTGGTCTTTGAAGTGTTTCTTCTGTGTACTACCTGTCAGGCAAGCATCATTGGTTTTTAAACATGGTTAATGTGTCTGCAGCTCATTATACACTGTAATTAAAAATATTTTTAGTAAAACTCAATCTTGCCAGCACACCAAATTCACTCTGGCTTTTTTGGTTTTTTTAAGGAAAACCCTTGAGTGTAGCAGTTAAAAATTACTGCTAGAGGTTTATTTGTTTGAATGTATTCCTGCCCACCTGTCAGCCACACAGAGAGTGCACATACATATTTACACTTATTTGAGCCAATAAGGGAATTCAGCCTTTTAGAACTTCATGTTTTACATAATGAACAGTTTGACCTGATATATGGTTACGTACGTGTTGTGTTTTGTTTGGTGTTTTTTTTTTCCCTAGCCCTGCCTGAGGTAGATGAGGATAGAAGGTAGAAAGCTTAATCTGGAGGATGCTGTGGGCTGGTTAAGGGATTATGTAAAGTCCTTTAGAATGAGCTGCTTTAGAGTTCGGCCCAAACCAGACATTTTAAGTCATGTTACTTGAAAACGTTCTGTGTGGGTGTACAAAGACCTGACCAGCCAGCAACGAGTTGTCCTGAGTGTACTTGCCCCTAAAAGAGAAGGGAGTGAAGTCTTGCACTGCCGACCACTTCTCCAGGCCCCTGGGGCCGTTCTCCTGACAAAGCAATAAGAACCCTTTGATCTTTCTCTAAGATCTGTCACGTTTACATCTGCGTAGTTGCCTCATGTAACACTACTGCTGTTAACGAATGTTCAGAGCCAGCATCAATGAGGGCATTAATGGAAGTTATTCCTTTAACTGTCTTTGGTCATTTAATAATTGAAAGTGTCCATTCAAATTGCTGTTGGCCTTCATAAAGCCCAGAAGCAATGTAGCTGCTTGCAGTTAACTCACAAGCTATTACATAGTTAATTAACATGACAGGTAATTTACTTTTTAAATGTTTATGTTGCAAGGTAGGAAGAATTTGATCTTTCAAAACACTCCTAGCAGAGGTTTGTAAAACTAATAAAGGTAGTAATTGCTCTATTACTTGGATAAACACATTGATAAAGGAAACTTTTGATTTACGGTGTCTGTGTACTCAAGGAAAACCATCTTCAGATGCTAAAATTAGGTTTACTGTATCTATTTTGTAATTTACTTTATAAATAAAGATTGATGCTTTAGTTTGGTGTTGTCTGAATCATTTTGTAATCTCTTTAACAAAGATCTATATTCTACCATCACAATATTTAACAGGTACTTCCTGCAGGACTAGAAAGCAGTATAAAAAAAGTGATTGCAGGGCGTAAGAAGGGACTTGGATGGAAACTGAATTCCTGGCTTTTGGAGAAGAATCTGTATGCCAGAATGAGCTACTATCCTGTTGCCTTATGGCACAGCACAGAGGCCTCCATAGCAGGAGCCAGGTGTGTTCATATCTTGGGGTTTTTATGCTTTCAGGAATAAGCCCCTTCAAAAAGTTCTATTATCCTTTTGAAAATGCTGAAGTAGTTGATTAGTGCTTTAACGGTTCTATCTCTTGTTACTTGCTCAGCATGAGGTAGTAGAATTAAACCACACAAATTATGTCGTTCCTTTGATTTTTTTTTTTTTTTTTGGTCTAAACTGAAAATAGTTTACTCGAAGACTTCCTATTGCCCTCAAAATTCAAGCTGAAAAGAACATTCAGTGGTTTGGCTTTTCTTTGAACTGTCCTGCCAACACATCCCCCTGCTGAAATCAGTGACGTGGCAGTTTTACAGCTGAAAGAAGGAAATTTGAAGATGTGTTGAACTAGGATTTCAGAGAATAATTTTAGTGCAAGATACTATATAGGAAAAAAGCTGTTGTGAGAGGAGCAGGAGCACGGTAAGAGGAGGAAATGGAGGCTAGGCCTCTGTGTGACCATGAGTATCAGAAGCAGTCAGTGGGCGTTAAAGTTTGAATACAAAGATGAGGTAATTCTTCCCTTTTCAGTAATATGAAGTACCATGGCTGGCAAAAGGCAACTGGACAAACTGCTCAAGAAAATTTGATAGAGGCTTAATAACTAAGGGAGACTGTGCATCCTTTTCAGAGTGAATGGGCCACAGGCCATCCAACGCTGCCATATTCCAGTGCGGTGTCTGCTGACCTGGCCTCTGTGCCTGTCCCAGCCCCAGGGCTGTGCAGACACCTCTGCTCTGCTCACAGCCCTTCTGTTCCCTCCTGTGGTAGCCAAGGGGAGAGCTGTTGCCCTTCACAAGGTGTTTCCCTAACTGCACTTTCCTTTGGCTTGTTAGCATTGTTTCTTTACCTTGCTGCTGCATTCTAGAGTCTTAGTTGGAACGGCAATAAATCACTCTTGCTATTTCTTTGTTCATACTTCCTTTTGTGGTGACTCAATTGCTATATGCTCTTTAGCTCCTTAACCTGGGAAAGGCTGGCTCCTTCACTGAGGACAGCAATCCTCAGCTGCCCTCCACAGCACCTTCCCTGCCAAGATGACCTAGGCCAGCCATGGTAGCCCTGTCTAGCACAAGAACAGCTCCCGTGTGCAGCGTCTGTCACCCCCCAGGAACTGTACCAAATTCTCAACTCTAGTTCTAGGGAACAAGATCATCCCTTTATTCAAAAAAAACCCTGAATGACTCAAATTAATAATTTGTGTCCTGGAAAGCTTTACTGTAGTATTCAATACAAAGTATTTACCCTAGGATAATTTGGTGTTTTTGCAGGGAATAAACAAGACAAATCTGCTACTCACTCTCAGCCCTGTTAGTGTCTTACTCTATGAAGACCTGAAAAAAAAATTCCTTCTTGCACCCTGTGTAATTTATTTTAATAAAAGTTCACACATCAGTTAGCTAGCTACCTAACACATTTTCATTTCTCACTAGCACGTTAAATTTCACACAGGAAAAAAAAAAAACTTTAAATGATGGTAGCTAACATGCTTCATTTTCAGTGAGTGAGGGAAAACTACTGCCAAAACTTGGGTACTGACAGCAACCCTGCAAGTAGCCATGGTCTTGTATGACAGAAGTCAAGCAACATTAAAAGGCAGTTGTTTCCAAGTTTCAGTAGCAGAAACAATCATCGGCACCGACAATGCAGAGGTTTTATTTAATTAACAGCTTTTTACAATTTATGTTCAATAAAACTAGAAGTTCTTTGAGTAGTTTTAGAAAAAGGTAAACCATCAGTTTGAAAAGGCAATAATACAGAGTGAGTTAACAAACAGCCAGAGATCTAATGATTAAAAAGACAAGTGTTAAAAATCACATGCTTTCCCCAAAGACACATACACATCCCTGATTGTAGTAATTTCTCAGGATTCCTTTATCCTTCAATAATCACAGAATTTCAAATTCAGCAGTAGGCCAGACTATCTTCCTACTCCTAAGATGTCAAGGAAAAAGTTAATGAGTTGCAAAAAGGGTTTATATGAAGATAGCCTCTTTCATTTACATTGGTGTTATTTTCATATCTGCTTAGTCTAAAGTATCTGGAATCTTGCTAGTCACTTTCATTTTATTTTGAGTCTGCTTTGATGCATCAATGTTTCCATTTCAGAAAGCTTTCCATGGTACTTGTTTTAAAAGTATATTTTAATATTTAGTTATTAATATACACATATATATGTATAAAAAGCTTAAATGTTTGTCTAAGGAAAATGCAGATTTCATCTTAACGGAATTACTATTCTGGCCCCTTTAGCACAATGAACCATCTGTGTTTATAATCCATATGGAATCTTTTTCTGAAGTGTCAACATGCAAAATAGCTAAAAGTCTTCCTATGGAGAAAAATGAAATGCTTTGTCATTGTACAGAATTCATGAGAAGAAAGCCATCTGTATTTATGCATTTGCACTGCAAGATAATTATTTTACTCGGGAATCCTTGAAATTAAAAAAACAAATGCCCATGTCTTGCAGCACTTATTTGACTAAAACTAATCCCAAGAAGTTTTTTGAAAAATAGTCACATTCCCAAACACTACCAGTCCATTCACACTAATATGAACTCTCAAGTTAAAGTGCTAAAGTTTGTTTTAAATGGGTGCCACTATTATTTTTTCCCCAAAAGACAACATAATTGCCATTTATATATATTAAATCTTTTTGTCTTCAATAGAAAAGGTCTCATAAACCTGACCAAGAATGCAATTTGCACAAAAAAATCACTCTACCCTATTACTGCCATATGCCTTTGCAGCAGACATACCTCATACTTGGAAAGCAAAACAATCAAACAGATGCTAATATGCATTTAAAAAGATGTGGAGAAGATGTTTTGTATTAACCAACTGCACTGCTGTCACAAGTCTTCTCACGTGGAGGGCTCAGTGGCTACGGGTAGGTAAAAAGGCTGCTCAGTTGACAAGAAAAGCACAGTGTTGACAGGCCAACGGCACACCTTACATGTAGACCAGAAAGTTCTGGAAAGCAGGAAAGCTGATAATGTTGCACTGAATAGTAATGCAATAATTGCTACTGCTGTCTACTCCATTGCAAAACCATTGGTGTATCAGAAGAAACACATATCAAGTTTTTATCTCTTGCAGATGCTGTTGCACCTGCAAAAGAACACACAGAAATATGAATAACTGATACTTGTAACAACACATACCCGGGTGGTGGTGGGGTGCTGGTGGGGGTGTCAAAATAAGCCTTTTACCTGAAAGACTACTTACTGTCTTTATGTCTGGCCTTCTGTTTTTCTTCTCATTCAGACACTGATCAGCAATTGAATACATTTTATGAACTGAAGGTACATCCCAGTCACTCATCTTTTCATCAACATAATCCTCAATAGTTGCATCCTCATCCTCAATTTCATCTTTGATACCCAACTACAAGAGAGTTTGACATTGTAAAGCATCTGAACATTTTGAAAACTTGCTCAGGAAGGACAGGGAGCTGCTGGAGAGAGTCCAGCGTAGGGCTACAAAGATGATTAGGGGAGTGGAGCAGCTCCCTTATGAGGAAAGGCTGAGGGAGCTGGGTCTCTTTAGCCTGGAGAAAAGGAGACTGAGGGGTGACCTCATCAATGTTTACAAATATGTAAGGGGTGAGTGTCAGGAAGATGGAATTAAGCTTTTTACAGTGTTGACCTGTGATAGGACAAGGGGTAATGGGTGCAAATTGGAGCATAGGAGGTTCAAGGTGAATATCAGGAAAAATTTTTTCACTGTGAGGGTGACGGAGCACTGGAACAGGCTGCCCAGAGAGGTTGTGGAGTCTCCTTCACTGGAGTCCTTCAAAACCCGCCTGGACGCCTTCCTGTGTGATGTACTCTAGGTGACCCTGCTCTGGCAGGGGGGTTGGACTAGATGATCTTTCGAGGTCCCTTCCAAACCCTATGATTCTATGATAACAGGAATATGCTGATGAAGCATACTGGTATTATAATAAGAAGCAGTGACAACATGAAGAGAATTGTAGCATCAAATGGGAAGATGACCTTGAGGACTGAACAATCTTCTAACAGCCAAAAGATAAAAGTTTCAGCCTTATCTTTAAGACAAAAACCAACACAAGCTGTTTTCATAACTACATATTTTGATGACTAATTTGATTGTCTTAGAACTTGTTAAATGACTATAATTTCATATAAAGTGATCCTGGGGCAGGGTGGAGGAGAGGAGAAAGCAGAAAGAACCTACCAGCAATTGTGGGTCCCGGTTTTCATCCACTGGAGGAAGACCCGTTATTATTTCTAGTAAGACCTAGGAGAAAAAAAAAAAAAAATCAGAACAGAAAATGCAGCATAGAATAATCCTTAGCATATACAACACCTACAAAAAGCAGCACGACCCCCAGTTTTTCAATCAAATGCTCACAGGCTTGATATTTGCCCAAAGATAACTCTCTATATAATTGATTGTTGCTGCTGTTGTTCCTACCTTTATTTTCCTTAACTGTTATTAGCAGTGTGGCTGATGAGTTTCAATGCAAGTTCTTCTCACCCCACATTGTGCTGCTTCAAAGCAAGATGGAAGACTTTCCAAAGCATTCCAAAACTGTCTGGTCTACCTCCCCGTGAAACTGAATGTCATAAGGAAGTGGTCAATAACAATTAGGCTCTTGGATCTATTCTGAATAGATTCATCACTCTCCCAAATATCAAGCTCGTGCCTTTTTTGTACTCAGCTTTAAGGCAACTATCACCTGGAGAGCATACTTTTGGTGCTTAAAAACAATAAAACATACTTAATTTTTGGAATATTTTCTTAAAAAAAAAATATTTCAGCCTGAGTTACATTTTTGTGCAATAATACACAAGAAGAAACAATGTTCCACATTACTTTAAACTACATTTAGCTATGTTGGAATGTAAATTTAACTAATACAGACTGTTATTTTGCTCTTGTCTTTCACATACAAATTTACATTTAAACATAATTACTGTAATCATTAGCAAATTCAATGTTTTAATCAACATATTCAAATAACTGTAAAGCAATCAAAGTTTAGAGACACTGTCATGAGGACACATCTATTGGGAAAAGGAAAAACGATAGATCAAAGTGGATTATTTCCTTTTAGATATTCTTGATTTTCTATCCTTTTAGCATTTTAAAAAAAAAGTATATACTGCTTCCCACATTCTACTTACTACTCCAAAACTGAAGATATCAGATTTAGGTGTTATCTCTCCTCGCAGAGCTTCAGGTGCCATATAGGCTGCTGTTCCAACAATTCTTTCAGTCATGATTGTTTGTGTGAATGTTACAGATGCTCTTGCAAGTCCAAAGTCAGAAATTTTGGGCATATACGTATCAGTTAATAAGATATTTGCACTGGAGGAAAGGGGAGTGGAAAAAAAAGAGAAAAGAGAATTTTCCAAACCAGTACAGTAATTAGGTTTTATAACATACTAAAAACTCTTTAATAACCAAATGCAAACTGCTAGCTTGACCGACTTGCAATCTAAAATACGTATTAGCAATTCGTACAACAACAACAACAACAAAAAAAAAAAAAAAAAAAAGAGAAATTGCTCAATTTTAAAGTTAATTGCTTTAAGTAAATCAAGGACTGGCTGCCAGGATCCATCCATGCTTTATCTTGTACTTGCATGCACAAAAAAAAACCCCACAAACAACAAACCAAAAAAAACCCAACAACAACAAAAACCCACCAACATCCTCCCTTTGCCTAAATCCTACAAATATAAAAACTTCTCACAGGAGACTGATTGTGTTACAGCCATGTTTTGGATCTGTGTACTCTTTCTTTAAGAAGGATAATACAGAACACTTGGCTCTGATGAACTGGTACTGAATAACATTACAGTTCTTAACTGTCTAAATCTCTACTAACAAAAGCAGGTTTTTATACCTATTATCTAATACTATGTCAACCATTACAAATTCACGTGCCAAATGAATACTAATACTCTTATTTTTCTCTTGGAAGAGAAACAGAAAACTTATTAATGCTGGAATAATATATGTGCTGTGCTCCCACTTGATCTCCAGCTTTTACTTCCCTTAAAAAAAAAAAATAAAGAATGAGGATCATCTAAAAGGCCTTAATGCTTTCATAAAATACTCAGTGGGATGAATTACAGAATAAGTCATCTACTATTTTAAACCTGCAGCACTTTAAACCATTTTAAAATAACTTAACATTTTTGTAATCCTAATTTTCTGACCCCCTTAACAGAACTGTAAGAAAACCACGCAGCCAGATACAACATGTAACACTTACTAGAAACTTGTGTTTCTAACTTCCCCTTCTTGTTCAGCAAACCTTCTCAACAAAACCAGCAGCTCTAAGTTACGACACACCTTTCGGTCTTAGAACTGCTGTAAATAGTATTAAGTATAAGAGCACTGCAAAAGGCCAAGCACTAGGAAAGGTGTCAACCATCAACTGGTTAAAGCTCAACTTCTAGAAGAGGAAAGAACGGGATCACAACTTCATAAATCTAACTTATCAACTTCAGTCAAGCTCAAGGAGCAGTCACTTTTTTGATATACCACAAAGAACACAACAGAAGCAAGTTTTACTGCAACTGTCAAGCTTCAAGAGATAAACAAATGTTTTCCTGGGCATAGCCAAGCCAAAAATGGTGGACACCCATTCAGTCTTGTTGCCTCTAGCCCACAGAGAAGCTGTTCCAGTGCCTGTGTGGTAATAAATAGTCTCTGCAAATCACAGCAAAATGGAGACTGAAGTAAACCTTCTTAGATGCCTCTTCATCTAGGTTTTCCCTGGGAGTGGCAGCACTATTAATAACTCCTATCAAATTTATTGTACTATTCACACTGCAAGTGCAAGAGGTTGCAAAATGGAACCCAAATGAAAGAAAAACAAACAAACAAAATACCAAAACCCAATCCTGTAATATGATCAACTCACAGCAGTTAGAAGGGTAGAGTAGGAGAAGGTAAAAAATGTGTCCCTTCCAGTCATTACGCTTGTCCAGAGGCTTAAGCAGGGGAGAAAGAAGAAAAACTGTCAAAGCAACAAGCGCATTCTGTGGGGCAGCTGAAGCAAAAGTTTGTTCCTCACAAGCTGGGAAATCACAAAACCAAAGTGGCCTACGTTTATCAGGGCTGCCAGAAGCCAAAAAGCTAGTGAAACATTCATTCATGACACCAAATCAGGCAGCTGCTCCTTCTTAACCCACTGAAGGAATAGGGCATCTGAGGCTTTCCTCTAAAGTTTTGGACTGCTTTGGTATTAAAAAAACACAAACCAAACCAAACAAAAAAACCAAAACAAACAAAAACAGAAAGGGGGAAAAAAAAAAAAAAAACACAAAAAAACCCACCAAACTCTAGAAGAAACCCCTCCACCTTTTCTGAGCACTTTTTCTTACATCCCTAGAAAAAAATTCTAGTGTAACAATCAAGTGAACATACATTATCCTTGAAGAACCCTGAACTTCATAAACCTGACAGAAGTAATTTTACTGTCTTAATAACAAACAGCAGTGAATCAAAGGAGACACTCTGAAGAAATGGTCTAGGAAAAAGAGGTGGGTTTTCATCTGAAAAATCCCCCAATTAAAACATCCTTATGTTCTCTGCAGTTTTTTCCTTAGCAGCAGCTGTGACAGGACTGAACTTCTGGGTGTCCTGACGGCACTCAAGTAACTATTTGATTGTAACAGATTACAATAACCTCATAATTATCTTTAGAAGTCTGCACTGGCCGTGTCCTTGTGGCACAGGCGAGATTATGGAGATGGATGCCACTTGCAGAAAAAATTGTGCCCTTGACTGAAACAATGCAGTTTGTTCTCTCTGAAATGACTTTAACAAGGGGAAGAAAGAGGGGAAAAAAAAAAAAAAAAAAGGGAAAAAAAAAGGGAAAAAATTAAAAAAAAAAAAAAGGAAAACACAGCCCACAACAGTCAGTAGCTTTTACCTTTTAATATCTCTGTGAATATGATTATTTTCATGCAGAAAGTTGATCCCATTTGCTGTACCTTGAACAATTTTACATCTTGTACTCCAAGGAATTGGTGGAGTGTTATCCTTAAATAAGAAGGGAGTAAGGCAAGTCAAGAAGTGAAAATCATTTATCTATGCTCACATAAAACAAAACATAAAACTCCCACAATCCATAGATTTCTGGCTATGTTGTGTGGTTTTCAAGTAAATCATTAAGATGACTAAAAGAGTACATTTCTTAACTGACTTGGGCAAAAATACACACATCTGTCACATTCAGTTTTTTCCTCTGTATTTTATCTGAGATTAATTCACCCGTTGCAAAAAGTGTTCTCGATAACATTGCAGTCGGACCCTACAAGGCAGCTGCACTGCAAAGAACTGCCTGTACCTACTGCACCTCCCACTTGGTACCAGCACTGATAGCAGGGCCTTCCAGCCCAAAGCAAGCACACCAAAGCAATCAACGGTTTTTACTGACAGCGAGAAGTCAATCTTCCAGTGGCTTCGGATTTACCACTTGGCAAGACTTTAGCGCCATTCGTGTTACGAACTCGACCTCAGAGTTGAGGACACCTACATTTTGAAACCATTTCATAATCTTGCTAGCAGGCAAGTGGAGAGGATTAGAGCATCTCGTCATTCTACCATCTCCCTCACCTCTCCTCAAAGCCCATACAAGAAGATAACAAGCAAAAATCCATGCCTCAAACACATTCAGTGAAGTCTCAAAATGAAGTTCCCAGCAGGATCTCCCATTCAATAGGCACACTCCTCACCTGTTTGACTTAGCAGAAGAAATTTTAATTTATAGATTCTGATTTAGACTTATTACGATTTAGGTCATAAGTGTCTCTTCCTTGTAAAGGCCTCAGTTATTTCTACTTTGCCTTTCCAGACTTTTAAGCTCACTTGATGATAACGACCAGTGCTACGTGGATGAACACTTTCATGTACATCCTTGTCAAGCTCTTCTACAGATAAACTTGCACTGCCTTAAGTAAAACTTAGTCTCTCTTCTGCACTGACTCAGTTTAAAAAAAAACAAAACAAAACATTAAAAATTTTAAGTGTACAAATGTGTGCAAGCAAATCAACAAAACCAACCTGAGAGAGTGATGCTACCAAACATATCCAGTTCTTTCCCAACCACTGCTACACACACTCATTCTAAAACCACTTCTTTCCTGTTAGAACAGGAGTATTTGTGCAGCCTTTAAAAGGAAACATCTCAATGATTTTTTTCATCTAGTATTTTTTTTCAGGCTGATTAGTTCCTTGACCCAGCTCTTTCTCCAACTACTAAAATACTTGACCCAGTACAGGTTAGAAAAAAAACCACAGCAACAATTTGTAGCTCTGGGGATATGTGGTGTTGCACCAGCACCAGATTGAAATGTTCACGAGATTACAACTTCAGAAGCTGCATTTGCTTAGAATAGAGCAGATTTTTTAATTCCTACAAACTAACATGGACACTCGGGTTAAGTGTGGCTTAATCTTGGTATCAACTCTAACACACAACTGTTTCTTCTTCATACACAGAGTTGCCTCACTAAAATCAAAGCAACTCATTATTTACGAAACACCAAGGCTAGAAGACACGTCATTTGATTAAATGAGAAGAAAGCACTGCATTTACACAAAACACTAACTAAAAAAGAGAGGCCTTGCCTATTTGTTTAGGCACCTCAGAAAGATATGCGGACTGCAAACAACGTGTTACAATCACTGTCACAAGGACAACGAACAAAGGGCAGTTTCACAATGCAGCATCCAGCAGAGACCAGGCCAATGTCAGAACCAAGAACAATACTACAGCACCCCCTGCGCTGCTCCACGCAGGCACAGCAAGGCCGAGGCTCCTGTGCCACTTCAGGTGCTGGTACATGACACTATCGTCAGCCTGCTTTGACTTTCACATGTCTAAAACATTTGTATGAAACTTAACTGGAAGAGTACTCGTTATCAGTACCTGTCTTCTAAAACATGGAAGTAGTAAAAGATCATTTGGCCATTACAGCTCAGTACTGTTCACAGATATTTCACAGATATCTATACTTCAGCAAAGTAAGACAATTGGAAGCTGGAAAAGATTTTACTTACCAGACAAGCAAGTCTGTCAAGCAATGAACCGTTGGGCATGTACTCATACACCAGACATGGCTGTGCACCATCACTTGAGAAACCAAGTAATTCCACTAGATTCTCATGCTGACACCTAGAGCAAAAGAATTCTACTTGAATATGCTCTGAAAGACTCTCGGTCTTTGGGGAAAATACAAGGCAGAGGAAACTTAATCCCAAATTACTTGTTCCAGCCCCATTTGCACATAGCCGGGTTTTGCAGTGGTGCTTTCAAATCAACAAAACAGTCATGTTGTATATGAATCATTCTCACTTTACATTATTTGTGATTTGTACTCACTTTGCCATAATTTTTATTTCTTGATCAAACTGCTGTTTCAAGTCCTGAACGCTAACATCAACAATCTACAAAAGGAAGGATTTGACATTAATATTGCTGGCCATATTAAAGTGCATAGTTGTTTGTTAAAAAAAAAAACAAATAACAGAACTGTAAGCCTTCCTTTAAATTAGTCACATGTGACTACTTAACTGTTTACAATATTTTTTACTCAACTCAAAAATAAAGTATCAGAACACGACTTTCAATTCCTTGGAACACAGTATTATTGGACAAATAGATCCACTTTCAGCACAGCGTATCATTCCACACTTTCCACAGACAAACAAGTCTATACTACAGCGGACACAGTCTTTGAAAATAAAAATGCCCAAGCCGACTCACGGCAACAAGCTTCTTGACTGCCACGTTCCTGCCCGCGATGCAGCCTCTGAACACGACGCCGAAGCCGCCTTCTCCCAGCTTATTGCCTCCAGCCGACTCCGGCCGCGCGTCAAAGTTGTTTGTGACGCTCTCCAAGTCATGGAACCAAAACTTGTGGAAACCTGAAAGACAAATTTGTCATTTAGCACGGCACTGTGTTTTCACTTGAGAAACAGGTGTATTGAATAGCTTTTTCTGCTTCAGTTCTGTTAAATCAAATATTTGCTATGACACAAATCCTGACATAGTGGAGGCTTACTTCCAGCTTTGTGATGAAGCTACCAGGAAAACAAACAAACAAATAAATATATATAATTAGCTATACATAATTTTCTTCACAACTAGCACTGTAGCAGCCTTCTGACTGTATTTCATTTTTTCATACTTGTAATACGGGTAATAGAAATCAATGGTGCAAGAGATCACACAGAGCCACGCTGCCTCAAGATGTAAAAATTCATCTAGATCACAGGTTGTTTCTGGTAGCAACCTAAAATGTCGGTTTCACATGGAGAGAAGAACAGAACTGCAAAAAAGACTACTTAATTCTGTCAAACTGAATGCCTACCTGTGTTACTAGACTCTGAGCTGCTGTTTTCTTGACTTAAGGAAGGAGGACCTGAATGTTGCTTCTCAGTGCTTTGAGCTAAAACAGGCTTTACAGACTCCACCTCTTTTTTCCCTATAGGCAGTTGTTTCTCATGTATAGGCAAAGTTTCCTGTGAAGAAAGAGGTATTGTAACTTCTTGTGCCATCCTTACAGCTTCTGAAAAGGGAATTTAGAAAGCGTTAACTACATTAGGAATTGGAAAAACAAGTAACATTAATGTCAGTATTTACTAAGATCAGGAGACACGTAAGCATTGTGAAAAGCATCTCTTCTGCCACCATGTGTACACTGCAGGACTCTCTTTCTAAATTCGAAACTCTTACTTAAAACTGTTACTACAAATGATGGAAAATACATCCACTTTTTGTTATTTCGACCTAATCTCTTCTGAGTCTCAAGTTACTGTGAAGTTCTTCGGTGTCTTACAAAACTGAGAACATGGTACAAAATGCACAGGGGTAACAGTTACCTGGAAGCAAAAGGCCTGCTGGTGCTAGGAACTGATTCCTGATCAACAGATCCACAAGGTCACCGACTGTACAGTTTGTTGTTCCCCAGTCATAAAGTAACTCACACGTGGGGCTCTTTCCCATTTGTACGAATGCCTCAAATCTCCTTAAAAGATAAATGAAGACCAACATTAAAAAATAGAAGTGACCTCCAGAACCATGAAGAAGGGGAAGAAAAAGAAGAAAATTCTGAAGGTACTGAAATGTATTGCACAATTATTTGCAAGTCTTCTGAAAATGCAGCTAGAAACCCTAAAGAAATTCAAACTCAGAGGGAAAATATACAAAATATGATAAAAAACTGAGGGAAAAATATGCATACTTGGCTTCAACATTTTATCCAGGACTCATAATATATTGGCACATGGAACTAACAGAGAAGTGAATGTCGGCAAGAGAGACAGAGTAAGTCAGAGTCAGATCAAATGTAAAAAAAATTCAGTGTTCTCCACCTGTTTGGCATTCACACTTCGAGCATTTTGACATGGGCATTAAGCAGAAATCGAGGTCTATTATTCTGACTGTTTTATTTTTAATACAGAAAGACAAACAAAGATTTAACGCTAACACCACTAGAAAGACTGGAAACCCAAGATGATACATAGGGTATTTAAAATCTCATGACCTCTGAAATAGCTGAAGGATTCAACAAGCCCTTCAAGCAACAGGGTGTTGATAAAATACTGCTGACATTATTTATAAATGAAACTTGTTAGATTTGGGCCTTGGGCTCCCCACATTTGCAGGACATTTTAAAATAAATTAGGAGTCACAGACCAGCTGTGTCTTGTACAAAGGTGGTCTTTGGGGTACAGAAGTTAGGCAGCCAACACTGTATCGGTGAAAATATCAACGTGTGCGGATCTAATTAACTTGAATTTCCTCAGGCAATTTTCCTTGGCCATTCTATTAGCTTGTCTTAAAACTGACCTACAGAACAAGTAGGAGGGATTACCTTGACTCCCCTAAGGAACCGGTGCCGTAAGACTAGTTTTTAGGTACCCGTCAGCACACGAACAGCACCAACTTAGAGCAGCGGGAGAGACAAGAGGATTTACATCAAACGGATAAGAAACAAGATCACGTCACGTGACTCCCGTATAGGACCTGATGTGCATTTGGTTGTATCTTCTTTCACCGGAGGGATCGGCGATATCAACTGCCAGCCTCTTCCACCCGTC
>NW_008630418.1:0-9701 GCF_000691845.1 Merops nubicus
GGGCAGCCTGGGCCAAGGCCTCACAAAGAGGAGAAGCTGTAGGGCAGGATCCTGCAGGACAACCTGCTCTAGATGTGCAGGGAGGTGCCCTGGGGAGGAGGTGCCCTGTGAAGGCTCCAGGAGCCAACACAAAAGCTGCGTCCACCCTGCTCCCTTGATTTTTAGAAGACAGCAAGTGGTGCTCTACACCCCCACGGCGTGGTGGCACCAAGGTGGGACGATGGGGACATCTCCCTGTCAACCCAAACCTGGCTCTCCTTGGCTTCTCCATCCAAACCACCAGGCAGCAGAGCCCGAAGGGGACCCGGCGTGGGGAGAGGGTGGTGCTGGCAGGGCAGGGAAGGGAATGGAGCCGGCAAGGAGCAGGGAAGGGGGGGGATGTGGAGAGACACCAGGTTATCAGAGAAGTGTGAAGACAATAATGCAATCTGACATTTCTGAAATGAGACCCCCCGGTTGCCCTGGCAACGGCTCACGTGGGACCGGCTCCCGGGAGACGGCGCCGAGATGTGCTATAAATGATGTTTGATTAGAATTTAAATCATTTAGGCGGAGAGGAGATGGGCCTTTTGTCAGCACGGGGACCCGCGGGGCTCGGCCACCCGGCAGCACGTGGGCACGGGGGCCGGGGGTCACCCCGGGGGGATCGGGGGCTCTCCTGCCCCACCACCACCCACGGGGTGCTGACCTGCCCAGCGGGGGGGAAGAGGGAGCTGGAGGCCGAAGCAAAGGTGGAGGGGGAGGAGGATGCTGCCTCCCAGCCCCGGGAAGGTGGCAGGGCTCGGCAGCATCACCTGGAGTTGTTTTTTTTTTTCCCCAGCTGGTGAGGTTGCTGAGATCCTCCCGTGGCTTCCACTTGGCCATCAGCTTTCTTGGTGCTCTGATTAAGATGATAATGCTTCAGAATCAATTCTTCCTCCCTGAAAGTTTCCTTAAGGAGCGTGTTATTAGCTCCAAGTGGAGCGTCCTTCCCAGCCCCAGGTTCTCCCCACCACTTGCAGGCCATGGCCCAGGGAAGCCCTCCAGCATCCAGCCTTGGAGGGCCTGTCTGGGGCAGGGGTCTTGCTGGACAGCTGTACACTGGGGCATTTCTTGCTCCTTCCAGCTCCTTGCTGCACACAGTGAGGTCCTCTTGGCTCTCCAAAGCCTTCCTTGTGATGAAATATCTTTGTTCTGGCTCCAAGGGCTTGGAGGACTTCATGCATAGAGCAGCAGAGATTGAGATTGGGTCAGGAGCTGTGGTTGATGTTCCTGTCCTGCCAAAACTGTAGTTACTGGGTTTATTGAATGTGGTCTCCAAGTTGCGGTGAAGACCTGCAGGGAAGCCTCAACTGGGTGCAAGGTCTTTGATTTGCTCCAAAAAATCCTCTGGTGCAAAGGGGTTGTGGTTCATGCTGGTCCTCAGCTGCCGAGGACACTGCCCCCAGCAGCCCAGCCTGGCTCTTCCAGTTCAATTAGAAGATGAGTTAAAAACATTTGGACCTTCCTCTGAGGTCTTTATGGGTGGTGTGCAGAGGAAGGCACCATCAAAACCAAGAGGCAGGTTCATTTCAGGAAGGCTGACTCCTTGGAGAAGGCTCCCATCCTCCCATGCTCTCCTCACCTACCCAAATGGCTGCACTGAGTGAGGACTTCCAGGCTGACAGCTCCCAGTTCAAGTGCTGTGGACCAACAGGGGCTTGGGAAGTGCTCCAGCAGCTGAACACTGGATCTCCATCACCCTGAGCTTGGCCAAGGTGCTTCACCAGGGGGTACTGACTCCTTCCACCAAGCATCCTGCTGCCAGGTCAGCTGGAGGAGCCCTTTATTTGCTTTAGTATGAACAAGCTTGAGCCCTGGCCAGAGACTGGGTGAGGATGATGAGTACCTGATTTCCCAGTCAGTAGGAGAAGGGTGTTAGAAGCAAACCAACAACCAGGCAGAGACTTTCTTCTCAGAACACTTTGAAATCTGTTGCTCTTTAATGCCATGGTTGAGGTTCACTGAGTCTTCAGAGCTTGCTTTTCAACGTCCCTAAAATGCCATCTGATCCTGAAATTAGAGCTAAACTAATAAATCTCAACAAATATTAATCTAATGAATTTAGCTGCTTTCTGTTTGTGGACCAGCAAAGAGGGAATTGCAATGTTCTGGCTTGTGTTAATTATCTGAATGTATTCAACAAACCTTTCCTGGTGGCTTCGAGCGTGTGCCTTGGTCATGAATATTCCAGCTCCAGGTTCTGTTTCTTGGTTGTGATCACCCTGTGCATGGACCTGCAGTTGCCCATGGATTTGGGTGAAGAATTCAGCCCAGGGGAGTGTGGGGTTTGCATGCAAGCTCTGGCCTTTGGTGTAGACTTTCCATCTTCTGATGGTCTTTCACCTCAGGTTGGCTGTCTCATCCTGTCTGCAGGATGAACTGGGTGGGAAGAAGGTTGCAGAGGGAATCGGGTTTGGGAGCTGCAGGTTTCATGGTGGTGTTAGTTGAGGTGTGCTTGGCTCAGATTAGAGACTGGAAGATGCTCCTTGGTGCCTTTGGGTGGTTTTGGTGGGCCCCACAGTGATTGTAACATCTCTGATGAGCATCTGTGGTGTCTGTGGCCTTGCACTGAGTTGTTGGCTTCTGTGGTAAACCTTACAGGCAGGGTGGTGTTGAGGTACTCCTCAAATGAGCAGCACAACTCTCCTCTGGCCACCACAGCACTTGGGCTGGTCCCCAAGCTCCATGAGCAAGGTGGGAGCTTGGCCAGAAGCAAAATCCCTGGTCCTGTGCTTGCTTACAGCTCCAGAGCCAGGGTAGCTGGGTGGGTTTGGGTGGCTTGGACCAGGACCACAGGAAGCCTGGCCAGCTGGAGTCCTCCTCCCCCTCTCATAGCTCTGGCTCTGCAAGTGAAACGGGCTTTGGAAGTTGGAGACACCCTAGGCAGGATCCCTGGGGCAGGGCAGTGCTGGTCCTCCCTGCCTTGGGGCATCATTTTAATCAATAGGTGTTCTGCTCAGCCTGAGAGCATCTTCTGGGAGGAAGCTCGAGGGGGGTGGCAGCAGCAAAGCTGCCCAGGTACCTGCTGAGGCTCTGGCAGGGGTCCAGGGAGCTGGCACCAAGGGGCTCTGGGGGCTGAATTCTTCCCTCCAACCCATCCTTTGGGATTTGTGCCCCACCTGCTTGGGGAGAGGGGCTGGTGTGGCTTTGCCAGCAGGTGCCACATGGCTCTGGGAGGGCAGGAGATGCTGGGCAGGGCCAGCTCTGAGGCTCAGCATGGCGCTGGTGGTGACACCCCTTTAACTGGCACAGGCTGGAAGTGCCAAGCAGTGACAGGAACAGGGTGGCTGCTGACACGGCTGCACCCAGGAGGGTGTCCCAAGGCTCTGCCTGGCTGTGTCCCCCTGTGCACACTGGCCTAGAGCTGCTGCAGGGCTTCAAAGCCAACGGTGGGGGTGGTCAGCAGGGAAGCCAATGTTCTGGGGTGTGCAGGAGCCCAGGGTCTGACAGCGGGTGGCCACCAGGCTGGTTGGCCTCTTGCATGGTCCAGCTGGAGACATGGCATGGCTCTGGAGTGGGCTTGGCTGGTGCCCAGCCCTGGGAGGCTGGTGGGGTCTGGGGGTCTTCTAACAAGGACTGGCTGCAAAACGGGCACCCTGAGGTTCAGTCAGTGCCTCCATCCAGTGAGCATTGGGGCAGGCAGGGTGACCTTGGTGCAGGATTTGGGAGCAAGGAAGATGCTCGGGCCCTTCATCTCCTGCTGGGGACTCTCCTGGTGCTCTGCAGGCTCAGGAATGTGTCTGCAGCCCTGTTCCACTCCCCTGGTTGTGTGCTGCCCGGTGCTCCCTCAGCAGGAGCAGGCACGAGGGGCCCTGGAGAGATGACCTCCCCGCAGCCTTGCAGCTTGGTGAGGGGTGCAGAGGTAACTCAAACCACTGTGGGTTCCCATTGCAAGGCCCCTCTTGATGCTCTCCTATGGCTGCAGTTCCCAGGCCACCTCCCCACTTTTGGAAGAATTAGAGTCATAGATTGGTTTGGGTGGGAAGGGACCTTTCAAGGTCATCCAGTCCAACCCCCTGCAGGGAGCAGGGACATCTGCAGCTAGAGCAGGTTGCTCAGAGTCCTGTCCAACCTCACCTGGAATGGTTCCATGGATGGAGCATTCACCTCCTGCTCTGCTACCAGGCTGGCAGGGTGCTGGAGGGGGAGGACTGCATCTCACCTTGGCATCCTGTACCCCTCAGCAGGGAAACGTGGGTCTCTCCCATACACTGGTGGAACCCAGGACTCTCCTCCAGGGTCTGCAGCCCCACTGCACATGGGCGACCTGGAGTGGAGAAGGTCCATGGGGAAGACTTCAACCCATGTCCCCAGGGGCTGGCTAGATAAAGCTCTTGGCTGTGTTTCTCCTAGATGAGCTACTGTCCAAAATGCAGCCATCTACCTACAGGGAATCATGAGGACATCCTCCAGGAAAGGTCCTTTCTGGTCCCTGGCACTGGCCCTGCAAGCCACCAGCTCCTCCTGAGACCTGCCCTTGCAGGAACAGTCCCTTTGAGATGGGGCTGGGAGAAGCAACTAACTGGTTGTAGTTCAAATCAGAAGTGGTGGAACCTCTTCTCCAGCAGATCCACCACCAAGCTTGGAGTCAGTTGACAAAAATGTGAAATTTCTTTTTTTTCCCCTTCTTGCAGCACCTCAGTTTTGGGGCTCACCCCATCCCCTGTCAGCACAGGGACCCTGGGGATGCTGTGGGGTACCACCTGCCCCCTCCTGGGGTGCTGGTCCCTGGCAGAGCATCCAGGAGCAGCAGGTTCCTGAGCTGAGGTGGCCCAAGGTAATAAAGTTAGAAACAGAATGGGTATAAAATGAAATATATCACCATGTCTGGTGCACCCCTCCCTGGGGCTGGGGACAAGGATGGGGTGAGGCAGCCCCTGCCACCCCCCCTGCCCTGTGGCACCAGCTGCCCCCCTCTTTCCTTACCTATACCATGGGCAGGGAGAGGGGGGAAGCTGATTTTGCAGCTCTGTTGGTGATTGGAGCACCCACCAAGTCTGGGCTGGCTGTGGAGAGGCTTTTCCCAAGGGGAAAATCATGCAAGGAACTGGAGAGGTCAGTGGGTTGGTTTTTAGCTTTAGTTTCCAGCTTCTTGGCTTTGGGAAGGGAGCTGCTGGGTGTGGTGGCCTGGCCTTGGGGTAAACCTGCTCCTTGGCAGGGGTGACAGAGGGCTGGGGGGTGATGCTCTCACCCTGCTGTCACCATGGTGCCTTCCCTGGCACCACGGTGTGTCTGAGGGCTGTGCCTTGAGCAGCCCCCTCCGCTCAGACCCAGCGGGACCCTAATCCAGCCCCTGTGCTGGGGAGAGGACCTGGAGGGCTGGCAAAGGGGCAGCCTTGTCCTCCCTGCAGTTCCTCTCCCTTTTCTCCTGCCACGTCTCCCCTTCCCACCCGGCTGGGCTGTGGGGTGGGTGCCTTTTGCCCCATGTCCCCCTGGCTCACGGCTCTTTTTGCCCAGGTTTGGGTTAGCCAGTGCTTTGAGGAGCATCCCACAGTGTCATGGTGGGATGGGGACTGACCCAGGAAGGCAGCAGGCTGGGGTGGAGGGGGATACAGGGCAGAGAGGAAGAAGAGGGTGGGTGTCCTGCAAAGAAAACCCATCTATGCAACTGTCTCACAGCTCGAGAGAAGAAATACCTCCACTGCTCTGTGGGAGCCCAGGAGGTGGCTCCATGTTGCTGCTGCCTCTGAGCTGAGCTCAGAGGTCCTGCTGTGTGCATGAGGAGGTGTGAGACTGGGGATTTTTGGGGTGCGTGAGGCTTCCCCAGCCTGCTGGTGGCGAAGGAGGTGGGACCAACACTGTTTTCTGCAGGAGGAGAGTTTGGAAGCCAGCTATCTGCCAGGCACTGATCCTGCTGCCCTTCCAGCAGGTGGTGGGGACCTGGAGGGGTGACACGGGGGAGTTCTGGTTGCTCAGCTGTGCCAGGGGAACAAAGACCTCCAAAAAAAAAACCCTTTTTGTGGCAAGATATGTTGGGATAGAATCATAGAATGGAATTATAGAATTGTCAGGGTTGGAAGGGACCTGAAAGATCATCTAGTTCCAACCCCCCTGACATAGGCAATGGACATCTCCCACTAGAGCAGGTTGCTCAGAGCTCCATCCAGCCATGCTTTGTTCCTGCTCCATGCTTCTGGGCCCCTCCTCCAGGTAGGGGAGAGCCCCGAGCATCTCCCATTGGGTTGTCCCAGTGCTCCAGGTGATGCTGTGGCCATGGCTGCAGCCACTGGTGTGGTTCCAGAACCTCCAGGAAGGTAAAACAACCAACCCAAGGGCAATGAAGCTGTTTTGGCCAATTTACACGCGGGGGGGGAGGAGAGGAGCTACAACAGCCCCCCCTTTGATAGCCCCATCATGGTGTGTAGATGGCTCTGCTCTAGGACGTGTCTGCAGAGATGCTGCTGCCTGGGTCAGTCCCTCCTCATCCATCCCCTGATGGTTCCAAGGGACCTTTTGGGGTGGCTGCTGCCAGCTTTGCAGAGCTGGGGGGAGCGGGGGGCTCGGGACTGGCAGCAGCTCCAGCTCTTGGCTTTTCTTCCAAGCCTTCGTGTCCCCTCCTGTCTTCCAGCAGTTGTTTTGTCTCTGTTCCCATCTCCTCCTTGCACGTACCATTCGAGTGGCTCTTGTCTATTTATTTTCTCTAATGGCATCAGGCTACAAGTGGCTGAACAGTTAAAGTGAACACCATCAAGCTGCTTTTTTTTTTTTTTTTTTTTTTGCTTTTTGCCTTTTTTTTTCCCCTTTATTCCCCTTACATTCACTCTGGCAATGGGGATCTTTGCTCTTCTCTAGCTGGGTTCCTGAGGGAGAGGGGCCTGTCCCCTTCCTTCTGAACCTACTGACAACTTCAGCCCAATCTGGTGAATGTAGAGAAGCCTTAAAATGTGGTACTGCTGTGGCTTTGGGTGGCAAGCAGGTGTGTGGAGGGGGAAGGTCCTCTGGTGTCTTCCCCAAATAAAATCAGGGGGAGCAGTGCTGGGGATGGGTGTTCACTGCTTCTGGGGGTGGAGGAGGACCTGGCTCTTCTGCTCCCATGGAAGGGGGAGATCAAAGTGAATTTAGAGCCATCAGGAAGGGAGTTGTGCAGACCCCCTGCTTCATTGGGCTCCTGCCTTCTGCAGAAGGCTGTGGGCTCCTGGTCCTGCGTGTGAGGGGAACCAGGACAAGATCTGTCCTGGTCCTAGGAGCAGAGAGTGGCCCTGAAGTGGCTCCTGGTAGGGCTGTGGGGGTTGCCACAGTTAGTTCAGAGGAGATGGGATGGGGTGTGATGGGTGCTGGCACACACCCTGCTGTGACCCCGAGCTCTCCCTGCACCACGGAAATCCAGACCCATGCTCCAGAGCTAGCTTAGGAACAGTGATTGACCCAGCCAGGCTCCTCAGAAGTCAACCTGTGGTTGCCTTTGAGACTTTCAATAAGCTGAAAGTTCACTGCTTTCTGGATGAGGAGCGTGGTGAGGTGGAGTGTGACAATCTCCCAGCCCATCCAGCGAGCAGTGAGCTGCCCCTCAGGCCGTGGGCAGGGTCCCTCACCACAGGAGGTCCATCCCATGGGCTGGGAGATGTCCAGGCTGGCACTGGGCTCTCGGGCAGCCTGTGGTGGAACCCAGCACAGATGTGAGCCCCTCACCGTGGCCTCGAGGTCAGCGTGGGAATTGCTGTAGAATGATTTTGCCCTTGGGGTCGATGATCTGAAGGGTCTTTTCCAACCTAAATGTTTCTTTTCCAGTGTGAGCCCTACTCCATTGCTGGGGTTGTGGGGTTGGGGAGGAGGGGGCTTGTCCCACCTCACTGGTGCCAGGGATTCCCCCAAGGTGCCCTGGCATCACACAGCCCACGCTCCCCACCTTCCTCTCCCCAGATCCCCATCCCTCAGCCCAGCACCCCAACTCCTGCAGCCATCCTTAAACCCTGGGGCTCCCCAGCTTCACAGGGGGCTTCCAGATGGGTCCGTGGGTTGGGGTGAAGGCAGCTCCGAGCTGCTCCCTGCTTCGTGCCACCTCTCCTGCCCCGTGCCAGCGGTGCCTGAGTGTGCTCCAGCTCTGTCCTCCCCCATGGCTTCCTTCCCCCCTTCCTTCCTTCCCTCCCAGCTGCTTTCTCCTTCTGCTCCTGCTCCCTTCTCGCTCCCTCCACTCTGCCTCAGAGACATCCATAACTCTCCCGTGAAATATATACAGTGTAAATATATAAAAAGCCAGCGTTTGCCTGCTGCTTATGTATTCATGAAATAGTAAATAAATTTTATGGGATAATGTGAAGGCTGCCAGGGAGCAGGAGGATGAAAACTAACCCCTAATGAGCCTCCGTGTCAGTTTGGCACACTCGGGATCGATCTGCCGCTTCCACTTAGCGCCCGAGCATGGGGGTGGAGGAGCCTCTTCCTCCCAGCCTGGAGGAGCCTCTTCCTCCTCGGGGGTGGCCGCAGGGTCACGGGGGTGCTGGGTGCCTGGGGATGGGGCCGTGAGGGGCTTGGTCTGCATCAGGCTGAGATTTGGGAGGGTGTGAAATGGAGGGGGGGGGGGCTGTGCCCAAGGAAAGATGCAGGGTGGGATGCGGGGTTGCCTGAGGAGGAGAAGGATGCAGGGAGGGATGCAGGGTTTCATGGGGAGTGGTGTGGGGAGGAGTGCAGGGTGGGATGCAGGGAAGGATGCAGGTTTTCAGGGGAAGGGATGCAGGGAGAGATGCAGGTTTGCCTGAGGAGGAGGATGCAGGGAGGGATGGGGGATTTCATGGGGAGTGGTGCAGGGAAAGATGCAGGGTGGGAAGGATGCAGGCAGGGCTGGAGGCTTGCATGAGAAGGGATGAGGAGAAGGATGCAGGGAGCAATGCAGGTTTTCATGGAGAGGGATGCAGAGTGGGATGGATACAGGGAAGGATACAGGGATGAGTAGAGAGGGATGCAGGCAGGGAAGGATGCAGTCTTGCAGAGGCTGCTGGGTTGCAAGTGAGGATGCTGCCCTTGGCAGGTGGGCAAGGAGGGCTTGGGGTGAGGGAGCTGCAGAGGTGGAGGACAGCCAGGTGAGAGTCAAACCTCATCTTTCCTGCCCAGGCTCCCTCCCTGCTGCTGGTTTTGGCTATGCAGGCAGCCTGGCTCCAGAGTGTTTGGGCTCTAGCCTTCCACTGGGATGTCTCCTGGCCAAAAGGCAGCTCCTGGAGCTTGTCCATGAGCTCAGCCAGAGGGAGGGTGGAGCAGAACTGGGTTCCCTTCTCACAGCTCCTCAGCAGCCACCAAGACCTGAAATGCAGGACAGTACCAGCTCTCCTGGGGAAGGAGGAGGAGGAGGAAGGCACGCTGGGGGCACCCTTGCTCCAGTTATCCCACCTGAGGGGGGCTAACGGGGACAGAGGATGTGGGAGCACTGCAGAGAAAAGATCAGGGGTACAAAATGGCCGTTACTCGAGTTTGTTATATGGTGAACAGGATGGTAATAAGGGAAAAGCAAGAGAATTGGTGTCTGCTTCCAAAAGCCCGGAGATGTGAAGATTCCTGGACACCCTTGTACAGCCCCTGAGCTAAGGAATAACACGAGGAGTCTCCCCACAGCCAGGGAGGAATTTCTGGGGTTCGTAGCTAAAAGCCAGCCTGGGTTGGGAAGAAAGGAGGAATGTTGCTTTGGTTGAGGTGCTCAGCTGGCTGCAGGTCAGCAAACGTGGCAGCACCATCCCAGGGGCTCGCTGCAG
>NW_008630418.1:9737-10098 GCF_000691845.1 Merops nubicus
TGCTGAACCTGGTGGAAATTTGGCACGGGATGGGTTCTCCATTGAGAACCAGGGATCTGAGGGAGAGGAAGACTTTCTCAGTAGGGTTTTCAGTGTCTGGTTAGAGGTGGGTGATGCTGCAGCTTTTCCCCTCCATGTTGCCCTTCCCAAGGCTGGGCTGACCCACGTGGGCTGTGGAGGCTCCACTGAAGTCACCATATTCAGAGGATTTAATGGGATCTTTCCTTCCCGACGGCCAGCCTCACCCAGGGACTGGATCTCAGATGCTTGTCACGCTCCTGAGATGCCTCCTACAAACCTCAGCTCAGCACTGGGGCTCAGCCCCTCGCTGCATCAACCCCTTTCCCCACCTCATCCCTTC
>NW_008630419.1:0-8959 GCF_000691845.1 Merops nubicus
CACCGGGCCCAAGCCAGCCCCCGGCCCCCCACCCACCACCAGGCCCAAGCCGGCGCAGCCCAGAAACGCCTCCGCCAAGAAACCCTCAGGTGGAGATGGGTGCGGTCCGGTGGCTGAAGCCAGCAGAGATACCACAGCTCCTGCTTCTGGCAAGAGGCAGAGGAAAAGTAACAGCTCCCAGCCTGAGAGTACCGAGGCAGCTGTAGAACTCAGCAACTGCCGACCATTTAGAAGTCAGGATGCAGATTTTAAATACGTGAAAGACAGAGTTCTTGCTCCAGAGTCGGGAGTTAGTGATTTAATCACTCCTTGCCACGAATACAAATCCTTTGCTACTGCTGCCGAACTGAACAGAAATCAACTGCAATCAAAATTTGCCTCTGAAGTGATACGGTTTGCGTCAGCCTGCATGAACATTCGAACGAACGGCACCATCCATTTTGGTGTCATGGACAGCATTGAGGACAAGGGCTGGAGACACGGGCAGATCATTGGCGTAAAGGTCAAAGAGCGAGAACACTACGTCGATGCGTTAGATTACATAGAGAAATGTTTTTGTGAAAATTTACAAGAAATTGCGAGGCGATGTATTCACCCACCTGTTTTTGTTGAAGTAATTTCAAAAGACTCTCAGGAACAAAGATTTGTGGTGGAGGTTGACATTGAACCAACATCCAGTTTAGTAAAGGACAGAGTTTTTGAAGTGTCTTTGCCAAAGTACAATGAAAACCACAACAAAGTGATTGTGACAAAAGATAGAGCCCTCTACCAGAGACTAGGAGCCAAGTCTGAACCTGTGGAGCGCAGCAAACTCATTACTTTCCTTCACACCTTGAAAGACAGGGATGCTCAAAGAGAGAGAGCTGAGCTCTCCAGCGCAGAAGTACATACAGACATACCTCAAAACTTAGGAAGAAAGTTATCAGTTCTACTAAATGATGGCAAAAGCTACATGGACGATTCCCTGCGGTACATCCTTGTCACAAACAGATGTGAAAAGGAAAATCTGAACTATATCAACTTCTTAATGCACTTGAACATCTTCTGCGTCTTTGACTTTGATGAAGATTCTAATGTGTCAGGGCTGTATAGCAAGTACAAGGAACACCATGCAACAAGGTCTTATTTTTTACAGGATTTTTCCAATGAAAGTAAGACTGGCAATCCTCCCTATCAGAAACATTTGTGCCTCTTTGATCAGACCAGCTGGATATTCTGCAATGGGCGCAGCGACTTCCGTGGGGATGAAAAACCTTGTGATGAAAACACATGGATTAGAACAAAGAAAAAATACCTTAAGAAAGCAGTTACTCGTATCTGCGATGAAATCCTGCCGAAGGGCTCCTTCATTGTGCTCTTCCTATTGCTCTCACCGGTGCAGAAGCCACTCGTGGACACTTTTCAGGAGTTCTATACCGAGATGAACGGCACGGAGTACATCGTTTGCATTGCAGAGTCCAGAGAACATTACGGGAAGTGGGCTAATCTAGCTCAGGTGTCCTGCAGCATTGAGACGCTAGAACAGTGCAGTATCGTGGGTATGAAACTGAGTCACGTCGATGCCACCATTCAAAGAATGTTGCCTTCTACAGCCCAACCCAGACACCTGCCAGTGTCCACTAGAGGGCTATGTACGCTTCCCTCGCTGGAAGAGGAGAAACTGTTTTCCCTGGAAATCCTTTGTGTTGACCAATGTGATGATATCAAATTAGATTTTTTGACCGAAAAAGAAATACAAGAAATAGAACAAAATTTTTACCGAGGGAGAAAAATCATCTGGGAAAACTTCTGGCTCGCTGATAAAAGACGCTGCGGGGAAATCATTGAACGTGAGGCATGTAAGGACGCCAGCAAGCTCCTAGATGATCTTTTACGAGGAAGTGGACTCAACTACTCCGTGGCTAAACTGAAGATATTTCACCATCCTGGAAGTGGTGGAAGCACAATAGCACGGCAAGTTCTATGGAAAAGAAGAAAGGACTTAAGGTGTGCCATTATCAAAGCCTCATATTCACCCGCTACTGTTTGTGAGCATGCACTTGCATTTAGAGATTATGAAGAAAAAGAAATCAGTCATTGTCTTCCAGTGCTCCTTTTGATTGAAGACTACGATGAAGACTATTTAGAAGAATTAAGGACTGAATTAATGGATGCTGTAACAACTAGGAAAGTCAGTTCCCCCAGACCTTACTTCATCCTCATGTGCTGCAGACGATCCAATGACCCTGAGAGGCTTTGCAAGGCTTCTCCACTGGACACCGTGGCTGTCACTCACAAGCTGACAGACTCGGAGAAAAGTCTGTTCAAAACTAAACTAGAAAAACTGAAGCAGAAAGATATCAAGCCAGAATTCATACTTACATTTGTCCTGATGTGTGAAGAGTTCAACGAAACATACGTGAGAGACTTTGTAGGGCACATACTGCAAGACATAGACCGTTCTTCTCGCGATACATACTTAATGCGCTATGTGGCTTTGCTTAATTGTTACGTACCCAATTCGTATGTTTCGCTGTCCCACTGTGAGGCTTTTCTGGGACTGAGGGTATACACAGAACGGAAATCAAGAGTTTATGACTTCAAAAGTCACTTGAGTGAACAAGCAAGAATGATTTTTATTGAGCTAAGGGAAAGTACCACCTATATTTCATCTGTTCAGATAATACACTGCCTGGTTGCAAAAGAAATTCTGCAACAGCTTTCAGTGAATGAGACTCAGAGTCAACTTGCAATGACACTTCTTCAGGAAAAGACACTTTTTGATAACAGATTTGGACGAGACGAATTCATAAAGTTCATCAGAGATCTGTTTATTCGACGTGATAAAAGAAGCAGGGGTGACAGTACAGACACTCTTTTCTCCCCATTCATTGAACATGTCTGTAAAGCTGAAGGCTGTGAAAAAGCCATCACTGTTTTAAAAGCTGCCTATGAACTCCTTGGAAAAGATCCTTTTTTTGCCCAGCAGCTTGCCAGACTGCATTACAACAACGAAAAATTTAAAGATGCAGAACACTGGGCAGGGGTTGCCAAACTGCAGTTGCCAAATGATTCTTATATTTTAGATACAGAAGGTCAAGTCTACAGGAAGTGGTTCAGTTTCACTGTGGATCAAATGACTGAGGAAGACACTCTTGAAAGCATCATTCCAAAGATAGAGATTGCTCTTAAAGCTATGAAATGCTTCAGGGCTGCACAACAGGCTGCAAAAGCAGAACGTGACATTATGAACAATGCTGGCTATTTTGGAGAAGTAGAAGTAGGATGTCGCCTTCTTCGGTTTTTGTCCACAGTCCACCTGTTTCGCAGAAGTCCAGAAGGGGAATATTCTGAGCTTGTGAAATACCTGATCACAGATTACATTCCTAAAGACATTGAAAAAACATGGGGAAGGCTTCACTCCCACTTAAAGGGCTTACGCCAGAACCTGTACAATGCTCTGGAATGGATTTCAGAAGACCTAAGTTATTTCCAAACAGATAAAACCTATGAGAAGGAAGAGGAAGATGATGGTAAAGATGAAAAGGAAGAACAAATTTATAATCCCAGAAAATGGCTGAAAAGACAGTCTGAGGTATTTGCCAGATTCTTCATCTCAACGTCACTTCTGGAAGACAGCACTGGTGGCCCCGAGAGCCAGCTGATTAAGCGCATGAATATTTACAAGAGTGGTGGAGGCAGTGTCACCAATATCCTGTCATTCTTAACAGATAAGAAAGAGAGTAGGTCAGCTGAAAAGCTAGAAAAGATCCTTACTTTCTATACAGAAAACCCACAAAGGGACAAGCTGGAGGACAACGATCTGATCAATTACATTTTGTGCCACATCACATTAGCATGCTTAGCACCAGGATCAGCCAAACTTCTTCCACTGCAAACTCTTCGTGAGCTCAGTGCAAGATTCTTTAGAGGAAAAAAGCCATTTCCAGCAAGTGCCCATTTTCTGCTCACCTTGTTGTACTGGCCAGATGATGCATTAGACAAAGAGCCTAATCCAGATAAAGATGAAATTCTGAACTCAGCTCTTCAGACCCTGAAACGTTTATATGACTTGAAGATGAAAGATGTGCCTACCAGAAAAAAAAGAATCTACACTCACTTTTTTCTGGGAAAGGGTTACGGCTTAGGTAAGATTGTACACAAAACTAGAATTGATAAATTAATGAGTGGGTCCTTAGATCAGAGGAGAATGAAGTGGCTACATGGAACCGTATGGAACATTCCCACGATTCCCAATATTCTCAAAAGAGTTTCTGGTTGGACCAAGGACAGAAATTTGTTTATACGTGGTCACATGAAGGAGCTTCCTATCTTGCCGCTCCATCGTGATTCAGTGCCCCTTGGAAATGAAAATGTGACCTTTTATTTAGGCTTTTCATTTAATGGTCTTGTTGCTTTCAATATTGAGCTTGAAAATAATTCACCCGTCAGCAGAGTAAATGCTTAGTACATTGACAGCAACTACTGTGCCAGTTTAAGATACAGCACTAAAGCTGTCCACTGTCACATTAAAGGGGGAAAAAAAAAAAAAAAAAAAAAAAAAGGACTATACAGGGATTTAAGTTGACTTTGGGAACATCAGGATTGATAAAAAACACCACCATTTTCCAATTTTACACCACTCTTACATTGCTTGTGTAAATATTACAAACCATACCAGATGTATGTGTATCTGGGGAGGGGTGCAGAGACGTGGGCAGTTAGATATCGATGACAAAAAAGATTACTTGTAAGTGCTGTTATGACTGCAGAGTCCAAATAATCCCTGCACTTCATGAAATGGTTTTTTTTGCAGCACTATCCAAGAAATGTCCACACAGTTCATAAATTTGTCTGTTGTACATATCCATGCTTGAAGACATTCTTTGTCTACCCTGATTTGCTGATTTGGAAAATGCAAAGAAGTTTGCTGTCAGCACAAAGCCTTTGTGTGGCATAAAGCTTTTCACAACAAAGCCACCTGTTACTCTTGCAGTTTCACTATATGGTCGCTGAAATTTCCATGAAGTCTGTCACATAGCTTAAGTTTTAAACTATTAAACCATCTTTAGGAAGAATGACTATTCTACATGAGCTTAATGACCCTACCTGAAGATGTAGTTCTAACAGTAGCAAGGTATGATTTGCTTTTCTAACTTCAGTCAAGATCTGGGCACTGTGGCAACTGTAAAAGGAATCGCAAGTCACTATGAATTTGGAACAGTGGAACCAGGGATTATTCTCTCTAGTCCAAGCCTCAGGAAGCAGAAACAAAGCATGTGACTGCAGTCTCCTTCCCCTGCCTTGAACGGCGAGATGGGGGCAGTGCAACCTGCCTGGGCCATGCTGCAATGTCAGCACCAGCCAATACTGTGTTCTTGCCCTGACTACAGATGCAAGAGGGTCGTGTCCGAATCTCACGACTCGGCAGCACAGACACCCTTACCCCTTTCATCCCCAATCTCTGTGCAAAATGACTCTAGCACAATTCTGACTATTTCCCTTTGTAGGTTTCTTCCACATAGTAAGTGATTGATTGAACCTTGCCATTGAACTCTGTTACAAAATTGTGCTTTTACAAAATTGTATTAAAAATTGCTTTTGCTAATATCTTTGACTCTGATTCTTTAAGTGACCTAAATCTCCCCTGTGCAACAAGCTGGCAGAGTCATCGGAGCTAAATCAGGATTCTGTGACAAGTGAGTTAAGTGACTTAAACCACTCATCTCTGACAGACAACAGCAAAGTACACCAAGTAGGGGTCTTTCTTTTCAGATAGCCATTTCTACCTCTTAGAAGCTAAAGGCATAGATCCAAACTCTTTACCTCATCAGGGTATCAAACACAATCCTCCCCTTGTGCCCTGCAGAAAACAGATTTAGAGAAAAAGCATAAACCAAGAGTAGCACTTGGGTCTCATGTTGCAAAACAAGGTTCTGAGGCTCAGGAGGCAGAAAGTACAGCCCCACTCTTCTCTTTACCCAGTCATATTCAAATTCTCCAAGATTCTGACTTGGGAGTACTTTAACTGGCCAGGAAACACACAAACCCCTTGCTTTAGCCAGCTTTTAGGAATGGGCTGCCCAGCGAAGCAATTCAATCACCATCCCTGGACATGTTTTAAAAGTTGTATAGATGTGGTGCTTAAGGACATAGTTTAGCAGTGGCCCTGGTAGTCAGAGTTATGGTTGGACATAATTTTAAAGGTCTCTTCCAACATACAGGACTCTATGACAAAGAGTTCTCTCAGCTTTCAAATGCCCCCTCCGACTACCCTGAAGAATCCTCTACTTTATGTTAAGCTCCTCAATACACAGATCCAATTCAAAATGTCAAATTGTTCCAGGTAGTGTAGCATTACAATAATGGATTTGTCTTCTTTTTACCAACTCCTTGAAATGAACCTGTAAGTAAACACTGGTAGCTAAGTGAGACCAACTGGCCTAGCAGAGTAATCCTGTCTCATCCTGTAGATGGGAGTTGCAAGGACATCTCCAAAGCCACCTCACTGCTCCAGTATTTTGATCTAAAAGGGTTTAGAACAGACCACTGAACAGGATGCCCTACCAAGTTTTATAAAAACGCTGTTAGATACTACTTCACCATACTCCCCTTCACTCTTCCAATTTAAATAGCTAAATTTTTGTAGTGAGCTCAGCAGAATGAGAGCAGATCAGCAACAAATGGAAGCTACAGGCTAAGAAAAGAAGCCAGTAATCATTTGCTTCTCTTCAGGTATAAAACATTCTAGGACAAAGCTCACATGAATGAGTTTTTGCAGCTTAGAGACAATCAGAGAGCTAGCACAATGTTACTCAAACTGCAACATGAGTGAAGGTGGATTTCATACTTACGGTTTTTAACAGCTATCATGCCCGGTGATATTTCAAATAGCTCCTCGAGGAGAAATAAAACACACAGAAACAGTGGTTCACTTCCATTTAATCAGAATCTGTTACAAAGTGGACACGTTACAGATGTATTTGTTTAATGATCCATTCCTGAAGCATACAGTTCACAAAGTTCCTAATGGATGCAAACGATGTTAGCTCCGTATTTTCTTGGAATCTTCTTTCTGAATGCTATAAAATTAAGCTAGTTACTGTTACTATTATTTGCATGCATTAAGGTGATGCACATACTTACCAGTCTCTCTTGAATTAAATTCACCATCAGTATTTTGCCACCTGTCTTTTGGAAAAGATCAATGATCCCATCCCTTTCACACCACTTACACAAAAGCAGTTATCACATTACAGAAAAAAACCTCCAGGACACACTACCTTGTGTGGCTGTCCAGCTGCCAAGAGGGGATAGAATTCAATCACGTGCTCTAAGATACTTCAATTAAAACCAGTTTAGAGTCTGGGTTCAGTGCACAGTGACCAGTACCTCTGAAGGGGTGATTTGGAGTCAAGAGTTCTGGCTAGAGGAAACAGTGTGAAGTGATTCACTATTCCATATATTCCCTATCAGAATCGTGAATCCTATTAATCCTGGGCAGGAAGACTCCTGAAACCACACTGACTGGACAGCTGCTCTAACACTAGCAGAAGCTGAGCTATAATTTGAGACTGTTCACCCAGTTATGAAAGCTCAAGTTCCTAGTGTTGTTTTGGCCCCATCTCAAAAAAACACAAAACTTAATTCTACCAAAAAAAGTACTGCAACTAATTGCCATAAAGTTTCACAAAGAGATGACATTCTATCAGTGTTAATATTAGGATCTACCCTGGACAAACACCATGTGTTAGTAAAACCCTAGAGAACACCACCTAGCCTTTAGTTACCGCCGCTGGCCGCCAAGCTGGGGTACAAGTACTGCAGGTCAGTGTCCAACCGCTCTCAAAACTGACACTTCACAAAGTGATTCAGCAGCCAAAAGCAATCAGTTACTCATTTCAACTTATTACTGAGCATTGAGTGAAGTATCAACTAGGGCAAACCACAGAAGTTAAGAGAAAGAAGCGTAAGTTCTGTTAACAGGATACTGGCCTCACAGCAAGGTATCCCTGTTATTCATGCACATCTACCGTTAAGATTTAGGAAGTATAGGCAAAGATAAGTTATAAATTCTACAACATTTTTCCCCACCCCCCTAGGGACAAGCACCTACTATACAACATTATTCAAAAACCTGCATGGAGCTAGTTTTTCAGACAAAGCAATTTAGTAGAGAACTCACAGAGAAGAAGCCAAGACATGGGCTTCAAGTACAACTATTCTAAAACCTGGGAGGACGCAATCCCCTGGAAACTTTTTACGTTAGTGTGATGAATTCTGCAGTGTCGCAGAAGACTTAAAAATTCTAAAATAAACAATGTTGTTGGAAGCATCAAGTCACTTGTCAAACTACTCTAAACCATTCAAATGAGCTAGTAAAAATGAAGGGTTTGTTCAGCTACCCCACAAGTGTGTGATCTCCCCAATACCTAGTTTCTACATAATTATCTGTCAATGATGTCAAAAGCCCCTCAAATTCAGTGTGAAAACATGCCCCTGGAAGTGAATTAAAGCAGAGTTTTACAGCTCATCCAGCTGTGTAACTATGGGCTGTGCTGCAGCACAGTTTTCATCTATCATGCTGTGATGCAGAGATGAGGAACATGAAGCTTAAATAAAAATAAACATGCAGCTACTGTGAAGAAGGTTCCATCTTTTATCCAATTGCAATGAATCTATTTTCTTTTAAGGTATAAAATACCTTAGAGAATAAAAATGAAATGCAAAAATTTCCAGGAATATGGAAGAAGAGAATAAAAGAGTAGAGGCAGAGCAGTGTCTCTGGAGTAAGACAGAACAGCTGGGCAAAACACATTTGTAGTTAGCCTCTGAAGTGCTGAAATGGGCTAACTTCAACAAAAAAAAAAAAAATCAGAGAACACACTCCTGGCTTACAGGCCTAACAAAGTAAAAAAATCTGTTGGTAGGAGACAGTAATTAGCAACAGCTAAAGAAAATTAAAAGAAATTATTACATT
>NW_008630419.1:8990-22132 GCF_000691845.1 Merops nubicus
CTGCTATGTATTCTTATAAACAGAAATGTTTATTCCCCAGCACAACAAATACAGTATCCTATAATTGGTTCACTGATAAAACAGCCTTTTCTAACAGGCATGTTTTCTGAAGAAGCAGCTTCAACTTTAGATCTTCACAATTTTCAGTGACACTGGCAGCTACTTGTTAAAGTTCTGCATTAATTTTTCTTAAAAGTGCTTACAGATATTACCTGCCCACAAGTGTAGTTAAAAGCATTACAGACTTTCAAAAAAATCTAGATGTTCACTCACTACTGAAAACAGTAGTAGATAACAGACACATTCACATTTCAGAGACCAAAATTCCCCTTATTTATTTAAGTGGTATCATTTGAACAAATTATTTCAAATAGGAACAACAGGTACTTACAGATTAAACTAACCTGTACTGGCAGTGATGTGGAATTTTTCTTCTCTACCAGTAAGTAGCAAATGCTGAAATTCTGCTGCTAGTTAACAGAAACACAAATTGTATTAAACCAAGGAGTTTGACCCATAATTTAGTTTTTCATTAAAAAAAGCTGCCAAACTTCAATTACTGTAATTTGTTGCTTAAGAAAAGCATATGAAGTAAAGGCAACTAACTATAAAAACTACTTTCAATTTGTCCTTATGTTTCTGGTATTTTTCATACAAAAGCCAGAAGTTTAACAAAGTAATCCTGTTGCCTACCACAAACAGAAAAGAAATTACAATACTTACATTGCCAGGTTCCTTCATTAAACAGTCTCATAAAGTGTTTTCTTATTCTAGATTTTACAAATGAAAGAGCAAAATGTCTTTTCTTCCACTAGAATTTATGGGAAAGAAGCTAAAGAATTCAGTGCAAGTAACATATATGCAAAGAACTCAACAGAAAAAAAAAAAAAAAAAACAAGAAAGAAAAAAGCTCTGCATGACATCTTTATCTAAAAGCATTAGTCTGGGTGACAAAGTAGCTTCCCTTGGCTCTATGTCATTAATTTCTGCTAATTCAAATTGCTGTCAGCAGAACCCATTTACCCATAGTGGCCACTCAGGGCACCAGAGGTTCAAATTCTACATGTCCCCCACCCCCTTTCTAGCCAAAATTTTAGAAATAAAATTTGAGATGTCAAAAGCTTGAATCTGGTTGAAGGCAGTTAGCTAACAGAGAGATATGCCTCAACTGATAGAAGTTTTTAAGGAAGCTTTCAAGCTCTCAAAGTGTTGTATTGGTTTTTAGTTATGATACTGGTATGAAAATTACTGTTTTGTAAAAAGTTTTAAACTTCTTTAAATCCCCAAGAAAGAAAATTCTTGAGATGAGCTCAAGACAGTGTTGAGGGAGAAGGTAAATCCCTTGTCGTTTGAACAGTACTGTTGGTAAATGTTCCTACTGCAAGAAAGCCCACCCGAGTAAAAGCACTTATTGTGAACGTGCTCAGGAGGTGCAACACCTCACTGAGCAGGTGTATAAATACCACCTGCACCAGGGGCAGTCAGTACCCACTCACCAGGACACCAAGAACAAACAGCAGTGGACATCATCCTGAATCCTGTGGCTCAAGACAGGATGTGGCTGGCTGAAAAAGCAGCAAGCTAAGGTGCCTGGCTCCCCCAAACAGACCTTCACAGGACCAAAATAAAAAATACATTCCCTATACAGCAGAATCTACAAACACCTTTCTTCTAGTAGAGCCTTAATGAGAATCTGCATTCTGACATCAAAAGCTGCACAAAACTGCTGAAAACAGTGCGTAAGAAAACACAAAGTTGTTTTCAGAACTTCAGAAAAGAATGTTATAAATGTTACACTTCAGAATCAATTCTATCTTGGTACCCTCAAAGGCTGCCTCAAAACTTTTCTTACTCTAAGCTAGTCTCTACCTACGCCAACCACTATGGGAAAACATGGTAGTCACTGATAGCTGCATTTTTATAGAACAGTCACTACCACCATCTCACTGGTCTGATTGTTTTAATTGCAAGTATACACACTTCTTTAAAAAAAAGTTCTCCATGTAGTAGCCTATTCCTCAGAGTATTTAAGCACTGCACTCTTCATTAAGCAAGGCATGGAAGGCATCATGAACTCATCACACAATTCTAAGCAAGCCGAAACTTCATGCATGGTACATACTTTATTTGCCACAGCTCTCATTCATGTCTTTTGCTAAAAACAGTGGGTGTAAATTCACCCAATTCAGCAGAATATTATTAATTCTTACCCTTTAAAAAAAGTCAGGTACCTCTGCTTAAGAGTAAAAAAAATAATTTAACTCCTCAATACATATTTCCATAAATATCTATCAAAGTCAAGCTATTAACATACTATCCTCATTACAGAAGAAATTCCACAAACAGCAAGATGTCCAACTTTGTGATACACAGTCTGCTGCAGTACTAAGAACTACAGCACTGGAGTGTCACCCAAAGCCCACTAATGCCCCTCAAAATAAAGAGAACTAGGTTAGTGTCAATTTTTTTTTTTTACTATCCCCCTTAGATTCACACAAGGAGGCAGGAAGGATAATGTCACTAAAAGTACTTCACAAAAAGAGCAAAATACAAAGTGTTTGCACTAGGTGAGAATTTTCTAAGTTGTTTTAGATGATGGGCCAGCTGAGGAGATACTCCCGGCAAAAGGCACAGAGCCATTACATCATCCCTCCGACTAGAAAAACAGCAGCATTTCCAAATCTATCTTTAAGGACAAAAACACAAAGCAAAAGAAAAACGCACATCATTGATGCAAAGTTAAGCACAAGCATGACTGTGTGGTAAGAGATCAGAGTAACATAAATGTGATCTGCTAAAGCTATTAACTCCCAAAGAGGGAACCAGAACGACCAGTCCTTTAGAGACTTACAGAAAGGACAGGACCGTACAGGATGGAAGTAAAGGATGTGTGAACTACCCACCAGAAATTACAAGCAGTATTTGTAGTGTAGCAGGAAAACCTGGAGCCAAATCCTGCTTTGATGTGCACAGTAACACCCCAAGGAACTGTCTTAAATGTATCTTTCAGAAGTAGACAGCGTGACACTACTCTTTTTGGAATTGTCTAAAAGCTGCTTAAAAAAAATAATCTATAGCAATTTGGTGCTGAGAAATGCTATGTGTTGCTCACAAAACATGCCAAAACACAAAGAAATAGTTCATTTTCTCTGACGTGTTAGTATACTGAGCTTAAACAATGACACAGTCAAAACAGGAACTGCATTTTGGAGACATTTTTTCCACAAACATGTCAAGTTCAGTTATCTTCAACAGAAGCCAGGGTATAAATTTATAAGATAGAACCCAAGTATGGCTTTAAGAAGGGTTCCTGCACTGGACACAAGACAGCAAGCATATCTGAATTTTAGCTTTCTATGCTTGCTGACAAGCTGAATATGAGTAGCTAGATAAAAGCTACCTAGTGCTGCACCAGTCCTAAAAGGAAACTGATAGCAAAGTTCAGTATCAGGTGTTTGAAACTGGTCTATTTCCATTTGAATCTGAGAGATTCAGATATTTAAAGGAAGAAGTACAGGCCATACTGCATAGTTTTTGGTTAAACTGCCCTTTTAGACATTCTAGGGAATTAAGAACTAAGCTATAGACTAAATACGTGGAACAAATACTACTTGCAGTAGTATATCATGTTTTCATTTTCACTGTTATCAAGGGTAGCACCATGATGAGAATTAGAAAAGCAACTCCGTGTTCAATAATAATTTTGAAACAGTTAAGAGGACACATCAATTTTCCAGCCAGACTAGACAGCTGAGGGGAGCTCCTACAGGAAAAATGCAAAGGGTAGACTACAAACAAAAATAATGTGTACAATGGGAATGTGAAATCCACTCTTGTAACTAAGAAGAATTACAACTCTATCCTTTAATTAAAATGACTGGAAAGTACATGGAGGGTCAACATTCCAAAATCTTGAAGTGAAACAAGTCTATGCTCATCAAAACCCAGAATTTTTTAATATTTTTGAGATCTTTTGATTAGTTATAAAAGACTCCAATATTTCTTAATTTTCTATTCCCTTACTAATAGGCTGCAAGGCCTCTTCAGACAAAAGCTGTTCTGAAGCTGAAGTTGTTAAGCAACCTCAAGCATTCAAAGCCAATATACCTCCAATATAGTGAGCAGCAATACTACAGCTCATTCTTCTCCACAAAAGGTTGAATTTTTTGCTAGCCACTGAGGGGAAAAAAGGAACTTCAGATAAGCATATAACTAAGCAAATTCTGAATGTGTAACAGAACTCAAGGTTCCAAAAAAGCACAGCGACTTTCAATATTGCTGCAATAGACAAAATATTGTCAAGTTTGGTTTGAGAGATAATGGAAAAGGTGTTCCCTGAAAATGACAAACTGAAAAATCTTCAACTTCTCATTCTTCTAATCTACTTTACCAAGTTGAAACTCTATTTCTTCATAGGGCTCTACATTAATATTTGTCATGGTTCAGCTCACATATGCAGCAGTATTAGCATCTCAACCTCCTCCAACGAAACTGTATGCTGTAATTTAGGCTACACAATTTTGTGACTGTAAATGTCACTAATTAAAAGCTAATTCTTTTGAACACTTCAAGAAATACATCCTCCCAGAATAGGAAACATTACTAATTGGTATTTACATGCCACTAGTTTAGGGACTACACAAAGTCACTTTACCAAATACAAAAACAAATACAGCACAAATGCAATGCAGGGGAAGGTAAGTCTGGGGCAGTGTGGCTGAAGGACAACCTGAGCAGCCTTGAAGGAAATGTGTTCCATCAAGAGAAAAGGTACCCAAACACCTTAAAACATGGTCCCTCCCCTCAAGACTCTTAAAACACAACGATAATAAAAAGTTAAATATTAATATAGAGCCCATCTACCAAAAGAGAATTAAAAAAACCCTAAATTAAAATAAATTTAGGGGCCTTCACCAAACTTGCTGCAAGTTTGGGGACATAAATATCCAACAGCCATAAAGCTGTGAAAGCCCCCAGAATGAATAAAATAAATCCCACTTGCCTCAGACTGAACAGGGCAACACTGAGACTCTGCCTCAGCCTGTCCTATGGCAGTGCTATAGGAAGAAGAAAAATTTAAATTTTAGAAAAAACATGACCCAATTAAGTGAAAGACATGCATTCAAAGTTAACAAAATTCCCGTGATCAAGCAAACAAAAGAAAATGAATGCTATAGCACCTATTTTGTCAGGCCCAAACAACTTTTTACAGTTGGCAGCAATTTCTGAATTGGACAGTTTGTTTTTCTTTGTATCTTGCTCAGTGGAATGTCAGTCAGTTGTCTTGGGGCATTTTTCCCATATCTGATACTATTTACTGTACTAGGTTACAGAAAGCGGAAGTAAAGATTCTGTCAGCCACTCATGTTCACCCTCACCTCAGTATTTTGGTAGAAGCTAGACCAGTACAATTATTAAGACATTTACTATTTTTAAGTGTCTTTAGTTACCATTTTAAATCACAGACCCAGCTCATGGAATTGTATATCATGGTCTCAATTTAACTGAAGAGTCATAATGCCCTTCTTGCTGTTCATAAAACTGAAGTAAATTACATTTTTAAAATTTTTAAATCTTATATGCAAATTCTTTGATTCCTATAAAATAACTGTAGATTATATATTCCACTCAATTTTAACCAAGTTTTAAGAAAGTTATACAGTTCTATTAAGTGCTGCTCAAGTGCTCCAGGCACTAAAATAACTGCAGAAACCACCGACAGCAGATGCAATTTGTTTCTAGAAGCTTGCTTCTACTCTCCTATGCATGCACAGAGTGAGGAATAGTTATCCACTTAAATTATAACATGTAACGCCAGCCTCAAATTTATTATCAGCACCTAAAAATCTCATCTGTGGACAACAGAAAAAAATCCAAGAGTTCCAGAAAAAGTTATTTCTAGACCACATAAGCCAGTTAGATTTTCAAGACTTTATTTAAAGCAACCTTTGCCAAAGGCAGAAAGATACTCTAAAGGCAATATGAAATGGTCAAATCAAGACTTCTGAAAAAGCAGCCTGGGCTTTTCCAAGGCTCTTTCACAACAGTCTCGTCCCTTTTGCTCTAAAAAAAATCAGCAGATATGAGATCAGTCTCTCATAATGATACTGAAAGACCACGCATAAAATATTTTGGTACCTTTTAGCAAGTTGTAGGTGCTATAAATTTTTAGTATTTTGCTAAACATACTTTCCCACCTGGGTCTGAACATTTTGTTGAAGCTTTGTTGTTTTATTTTATTCCACATTTGTATTACATTCCAATTTAATGACTGATCAAAATCCATTTGGCAAGTTTTAATTTTACTGTAAGATCTGCCACGACATATTTAGACAACAACCAAAAAACAAAGCTTCTACCTATGTAATTTTATCTCTAGAATCCTTCAGCAGATATAACAGAGAAATGCAGTTCTATAATCATAAAGGCTTCTGCAATCTCTTTCTAGGCAGACACCCACTAAAGCAAAAACATGTCTGCACAGCTGCATTGCAGCTGGGATTTTTGCTAGCACTACTATGTTGATTAAACTCCATACTGTAAACCAAGCCTTAGTCTTTAAACAAGAAATTAGTAAATTCAAAGTATTTTCTCTTCTGGGGGAAATGTACCATAAGTCCAACTCTCTGAACATTAAGAAGCAGTATCCAAAGAAATGAAGGCAGGGACAGAGGTAACAAATGCACTGAAGCACCTGCCTGTTGACAGAGAAGTACATACAAGAGAGACACAAGAGCAACTACAGGTAGCCACGGCACAGAAATGACAGGAGCAGGACAGTTAAATATCCATGTGAAAAACCATGGAAAAACTGTTCACCTGCTTACTGAAGATTATATTAGACTACAATAAGAATAACATGTGGCAGTACGTAGTTGATGGATTATCGTAACATTACTACTGAGAAAAGGTCAACCTTAAAATACATCCAAGATAGCTCTATGTAGTATTGGCTACAAAATGGTACTATTATCAGAACAATGAGACATTTGCTACTTAAAAGAGGGAAACATAATTAATACAACTTGCAAAATATGCTGAGTTAACAGTACATGCAGTAAGGTTTTTCAGCAATTTATCCCAAGAGAAGCAGTGGGTCTGAAAACGACATACCAATGAGTTACAGAAAGACACCGAAGGGGGAGAAGGTATTTACTGGGGCAGGAGGGCAAAGCATCCTTACGGCAGCAATATCATATTCAGAAAAAGCAAGTTCTATAGTCTGAAAACCAGAAAATCAACTTATAACTTATGAATTTTATGTGTAGTATTACAAAAAGGGTGAATATAAGACACTGTAAAAATATTTTGTTTTGTAATTATCCTTATTAGATAAATAAAAGAAACCCAGAGTATAAGAGCATTGCCTAAGCAAAACAGTTTAATCTGTTAGACTTATGTGTAAAGCAAGAAGAAGAGCTAACAAAAGATCTGAACATCAAGGCCCACTCAGCACATTTGCAAGCTGAATACTGCACATCTGACAGGTGACCAGCAGGTACCAGTGATCAGAGAGAACTGCTTCTCAACAGAGGCTTGGAGTTATGGTCTTAAAACTGCTAAATGCTTCAGAAAAAGTGCCTGACAATTCTTAATGGTTAAACTAAGGCCATTCTGCTGCAACTGAAGTGTACTGGATGCTCTAGTGCTTTTGTGAGCCATTCCATGACCCCAAGCTGGAAGCTGAGAGACAAAGCAGTATCTTAGCTGTACTGTATTTCTGGACAATTAAGAGACAGTACAGAATAAAGCCATATGAAGTACGTAAGTGTAACTAAAAACATCCCAAGACTTCAAAGAAAGAGCGCCAAAATGCTCAGTACTATAATTAAGTGAAAAAAACCTCTACCATCTATGAAAACATCTGCAGAACAAACCGACACAAAAATGCTGATGATCTTTCTAAACTACCCCTAGAAGAAAAAATAACCCCATAAATTAAATCGCACAGATAAGACTTGAGGCTGGATCATGTATTTAAAGTTGACCTGCAAATGAAAAATGGACCACTCCTTTTTACCTCTGTTGTGAAGAGGGAAGCTCTCACTTCCCTCCAAAAGTCTCCCCTCTACTTTTTTTTCTCATCAGAAATAGAGCACACTAACACAGTCATGTCAGACATCCAGAGAATTACAGCCTTGATGGTAGTTTATTACTTCACTCTTATCAACAGATTAGTAACTAATTCATACAGGGAAGACCTCTCTTTGAAAACTGCAATTAGGAGATAAAAGTTACGAGGCTAAAAAAAAAAAAAACAAAATCGTATCTTTCTCTAGACACTTCCATTAAATGGCTCAAGAAACTCAGCCAACATCTGATCATAGCACGCAATGGACAGTTCATCCTTTATAGACTGTTCAGGTCTGAAATTCTGAGTATTTAAAGAAAAATATAGCATGTAGCATTACTCTTGCCTCTCTTGTTTACGTGCTGAGGTCAAAGTACTTTTTCTCTTTTGCAGGTCAACTTCAATACAACATCAACTGGATGTCACTCACCCATGTGACATGCACCCAAGCTTCTAGAAATCTTCACCTAAAAGGCTCCTGAAATTCACACGCATTTGCATATTAAAGAGTCAAACAGTGAACTACCAGGACACACCTGACACTGGGATGGATCTTAGAGCAATAGTTTCTACATCCTTCAAGTGTGTGCCAGGGCTAGCATCATTTAAAATTTATTGAGGACAAGAAAGCACAAATAAACCAACATATGCACTAATAGAAGTTACAAACAGGAATTAAGATGTGCCTCCTGCAGCCTCATTTCTGAGGAGTCAGTTAATAAGTGTACAGGTCTTTGTCTACTCAGATGTGTAGCTAAGCAGTGATTTAATCTTAGGACAAAGAATTCAGATTTTATCAAAACAGCACAAGGAATTGTGTTCACTACACCAACAGCTACCATGGCATGCATCTGTACAAACCTTTCAGGCAGTTGTCCACAGCTGGTCATGAATAAAAAGGCATATAAATTTTTCTCTTCTTTTATTACAATGAAGTTTATAACGGTACAGAAAAGTCACACGACCTTAGTGGGTCAGTTTACTTAAACCCTGGAACAGGAGGAACTCTAAATACATTAAATATTGTTACAAGTTCAGACTTAAATGTACAAGTAGTTGGAAACAGTTAACAGCCCTCACCAAACTATGTTGGGGACATGAAGTCCAACAGCACTTGAAGTGCTGTGAAGGCAACATTTCACAAATAGCAACATAATGTTACAGAACTTGCCTTTAAGGTGGTATGTTCATGTAATTCCAGCGCCTTCACAATTTAACGAACCATATTTACTATACTTCACTTCTAAAAACCTAGATGAAACATGAAAAAGAAGCCATACAGTATAAATTGCAACATCAGGAAAACTTCCTGTTATTATTCCAAATAATTTTTCCCATGTAAAATAAGAATGTCCATAATAGCTCCTTGCATGTGGGAAGATACTTATTTTTTAAAGTCACAATGAAGCCTTAATTGACGGAAGCTCGGCTATATTAACAGCACAAGATGAGAAAAGGTTTAATCTCCAAACCTATTATAGCGTGTGTAGTAGCATCAGTAGCGGCCACCTTGCGACATGACAGGAGGTCTCATTCCCATGGGAGGTCGAGGAGGTCCACTCTGGTAAGGGGGCACCATCGGAGGCCCCTGACCGTACGGAGGCATTGCTCCAGGAAGATATCCTGGCATGCCCTGGTGATGAGCACCATACTGACCTATAAACAGAACACGTAAGATGCAAAGATTTTTTTTTTTTTTTAGAATAGGTGGAAGTTGCATTTTGTAAAAAGCTTCACACACAGAGTATATGTCACTTCAGGTTTTTAAAATATTTATAGCAAAGGCAAATCGTTTCCAGAGAAGAAAGCTAGGAAACACAAGATTACCATGAGGTGGCATGGGAGGTCTCATTCCTTGTTGTTGTGGAGGAATTCCCGGCTGCGGTGGCATCATACCTCCAATTGGTCCAACTGGTGGATTACCCAGGGCAGCTTGTCCAGGTCGAGGAAGATTACGCTGGTATTTAGGCAACTGTGCCCTTCTCTCTTCCTAAAACCAGCAACAGACAACCACACCACACTGAGACAAACTCACTAAAAGTACAGTAGATAACATAGCAAAGTACATTACAGGCACTAAGCTAATTCAACTCCCTTACGAGTTCAAGAATTGCTACTAGTAACATTAGAAAGTAGCAGCTGTGTTTTTCCTACTTCCTTCATAGTTACTGTATTAACACCAGCCAATCTAGCATTTTGCATGCAACACAAATTCTCCTCCTACCTCAGCTGAAGAAAGCCTTTTCCTTATAATGAGACAAATAAGCCCAACACAAATCTAAAGATATCTGAACTGAAATTAGGGTTCATTTGTTTTATCCATAAATCCCCTACTTCTGACTGCTGTAAAAGCACAAAACCCACTTGGAATTGTTAAGTCGTTTGTCCTACGCTCATTAGCTGTATCTATTTAACTTCAAGCTTAAGTCACACACAGGAAAAAATCCAAATTATATTTTGAGTTATTTCCTATCACAAACAAAACAAAGGCTCAGATCTGCAGCAAGATCATTGCAATAAGCAAGTCACTTTGCAACTGAAGTTCTCTCACATCTAGCACATGTGGTTCTGTTACATTAATTCTGCACTTTGTTACCAAAATACACAGAATGCAGAGCACAGAAGAAATTCCACTTCATCAGCCGTATCAGCATAAATCACATTTTTCAGTAAGACAATGAAAATATTTTAACTTACCAGTGATATATCCTCATCTGGATGGATCAACTTACTGGTTGCACTGGTTGTTGTGAGGGTAGCAGGCTTACTTGTTATAGATGTAGCCGGTTTAGCTGCAGTACTGTTTGTCGTGCTAGTGGTTGAGGCTGTAGACTGGGTGTAAGCAGGGAATGTAGGTTTTGGGGGTTCCGTTGTTGTTGCAGGTGTAGAATTCAAAGGTTTGAAATCAGTACCAACTGGACCTGGAACAGCTGCTGCAGCCTGTGAAACACAGAGATAGGTCAATACTTATTTCTCAAAGCATAAAAAAAAAAACTTTAAAATGTCTGTTATACCTCTGAAACCTTTCAGTGAGATATGTAATTGTAACAAGCTTGACAAAAGTAAAGTTCAGCCTTACTGCATACTAGAGCAAATGAAAACAAGACAAAATAAAACCCAGTATATAACACACATACACACACACTGGAAGGTCTAAAATTTGCAGGGTCAAAAGTCACAACTAGAAAAAAGGAACAACAACAACATAACCCTCCCCGCCCCCCTCAAAATTTTTATCTTGAATACCAAGTTTGGTAAATGTCTAAACCTTCCCTGAATCACTGTTTTATCAAGACCCTGTAAGTATAAATTCACTGATCTCTCACTAAATTTTTAGCATACTTTAACAACCATTAGAGTACAGCTGAGTGTTAGTATTCATTAAAATGAGGTATTTAAAAAATGTTTTAATTAAAAATTTAAGAAAGCTCTGCTGTGTCAGGGTTTTTGTTTTAAGCGTTTTCTCTATAAAAACACTGCAGTATTTTCATGGAGTACTCTGTCAGTCTACAGATCTTTAATCTCGCCTGTGGATGAAGAATCAACTGAAGGCAGGTAGGAGGTCCACTACAGATTCCAGCATCTCATCTTCCCTACTTTTCTCAAAATAACAGTTAGACACAAAAAATTTGCTTTACCAAGCTTTCTATGAAGACACAGCAATCTCTAAAGCAAGCTTTAGTTATAAGAGAATACTTTTGTTTCTAGTCACTGTTCATTTACAATTATCTTAAGTTTCCAAACAAAACAAAATACTTCCATTTTTTGCACGGAATGCAAATTATAAAACTCCCTACAAAATTCCCTACATTACGATATATTAAACAACATAAACTAAAAAGCCTTTCACCATGCATCAAGCTAACCACTGCCCACTAAAATGCATGTAACTGCTTTCATGCCTTTTTAACCCTTTAGAACCAGGATGGAACATTTCATTCTTTCACACTAAGAAAAATTGGGCACTTTGAGATGCTTATTTCTAGTAAGATGCAACTTGCAATCAAGGACTCTGCAGTTTTACCAGCTAAACATCATCAGGAATAGAACAGAAATTATCTGAAAATGTTTAGTCAATTTTAGATTTTACAGAACGGTCCAAAGGGTTAAGTTGCAAAGCAATTTGTTTTTAACTGTGACTTCCTGCGTACTTGTGCTGTGCTAGGAAACAGAGCGTTAGAAGACGCTGACAGACTTTCTGAATTGGAGGAAGCTGCACTTGAGCTTGTGACAGGTGTCCCCATCTGTAGCATAAAAGAAAGGAAACAGTGAAAAGTCTCCAGACAAATGGGTGGAAAGTATCCAGATGAAAGGATTTCTTACGCTAATTTCTTTCTTAGGAAAGGACTACCTTCTGTAAGCTAGTGTCTTCCCTGCAGAAGTCCAAAGTGCAAACAGTACACCATGAAGGTTTCTGCAACATACTTGAAAGCAAGTAGAAACCTCAGGACTTACAAGTGCAAGCCAAGGGTAGAGGTCACAAGCCACCAATCTCCCACTTCCCACCCCAAAACATTTAAATGAATTTTTACTACCCTAATTTACTCCTAAACTTTTCAAAGCAAAAAAACTCCTAATTTAGGCAATGTTTAATCCATCTAACAAGACTACAGAATAGGTAAGTCTATCTATCAGTAGAGAGCCCATTATGAAAATAACAGGAGAGAACAAGTCACATCAAGATTTATACTTTGGAAATTTCAGGTAAAGTTCTATGCAATCAGACTCCTGTAGCTGACTAACACATCCCTTCACCCACCCAAAGCACCGTTATAAGTGACAAACTAAAGGGACTAAAGAAAGAAGTATTTTGCCTACTCCTCTCTTCCCCACGCGCTTACAGAACTTCTGTCTGGTTTCACAGCTGTTATAAGACAAATAAAAGAATTTTTTAAAATTCATTCAAGCACCATACCAAATTAAACTTAAGTATCAACGCAGGCAAGGAACTTAACCAGTCATTTCTCGGGCCTCCTCAGTAACAGACAGACAGTGCTGACCCAACAGCAGCGTGAAGGAGGTGACAGTGGATGCCAGGCCAGGCCACCTTACCTGCCCCGCGCTGGGGAAG